>NC_079420.1:17475700-17505700 GCF_026213295.1 Gadus chalcogrammus
TTGTCATTGAGGATGCTTTTACATAGACAGGAAACGTAATGACATTATATGATTCATTAGCATGTTGGCTTTAGAAAGTAAAATCTCCAGAGACTGGATGTTTCTACTAACTTTGGCGTGTTGTCAAAAAATAGAAAGCGCCAGTGTAGTTATAAATGACCAGTAGATGGTGCTGTTTTCACATCAAACTGTGTCACAAACGAGGTGCCTTAATTAGTTACCATGTACAGGTTCATGTCACTGTTGGCTGCTTATTTATTAAAATGTTCTTTCATCTCTTGTGTGATTCTGGGTTTTAACGTCTCCTCCAGCAAATATTGCTCCCTTTTCACCTTTGTTAATATGGTGTTTGGTATTAAATGGACTCAGTCCTTTTTTCACCTGCATAATCATCTGCATTGCTTCCCCGACAGACATTTATTGGTCGTTTTCGGCGAACAATGGACTCATCGCAGAACGCCTACAACGAGGACACGTCAGCACTGGTGGACCGGCTGGACAGTCTGGAGCGGGAGCTGTTCAAGATGGGCCAGAGGGGCTTAAACAGCTTCCAGGGCTGGGAGAAGGGCAAGGCGTCGCACCTTACAGCCTCCGCACTGGTTCTGAACTACCGCAAGCGCAAAATGACTGACCTACAAGCCTGAATGCTTTTTCCCCTCGGGCAGCCCCAAGTTCCCTCATTGGTTGAAAGTGTTGTGATGCAGAAAGTGATGCATTGGCAGAGCAATACATTGAGCAGGGTAAAGGTTGACCTTTTGGTAACGGAGATATAGAGACAATGATTGACCTTATATTATAGATATTCCATGCTCTTTGTTTTCCCACATTCAGGAATTCTTCGGAATTCGTCGCTATGGTACAGTTCTGAAACATAATGATGGCAGAACGTAATTATACAAGGCCCGTTAACCTAGAATTTGTCTGCAATGTTAAATTATTGAAAGAGTATTAATCAAGGATCATTTGACATAACCTGACAAAACATTTTAATCGCATAAAATACACTTTAATGTGCTTGTTGGAATGTGAAGCTGCCAACCAACTCTGCTCTGTCCATTCTACAAATTGTTGCCAAGATTCTGTAAATAGTTTTTTATCGTACATGTTTTATTGTTCAAAAATGAATAATACTATTTGCGTAAGTAATGAAATGTGTGCTTTTGAAATAAACAATGTTATTTTGTAAATATGTCTGCAGTTGTACTTTATTCGAACAAATTCGTCCCTTTTCCCCATTAAGAAAGATCTGTTTGGGGCCTTCGGTCCCATCGGTGGTAACAAGGTTGAGCCAGCACTTCACCAGCTTGGTGAGGCTGGCTCTTTATCACCCCTCTTGTAAACAGTTCAGTGTCCTGTGCTGCAGCCTTAGTCCTTCAATTAAAACTTTAAAAACGTCATGTTGTCTAGTCTGCCAGGCCATTCTCCTGCCTGTGTGGGTGTGATGGCATTTAGCTCCTGATAACAACGAGCGTCACACCATCCAGAGGTGACATTCAGCCATTGTACGTGTGTGTGTGTGTGTGCGTGTGTGTTCCATGAGGGCTACCATCTGTGCTCTATTATGCACGAGGGCGAAGCTGTGTCGCTTCTTGATGACCTCAGCACTAAACCTCCTTATCCGAGAATGTGAAGTAGTCTCAGAGACTTCTAAAGTCTGAGGTTTCCAGACCAAACACAAAAACCATCCACGGAACAGGAGTGACGGCTCCAGTGGCTGTATACTGTGAAACATTGTTAGTTTGATGTCACAGGGCCTTGCTGTTAAATGAACTGTTGAATCTGGGTCATATATAGACAGCTTGTTTTGGTGGATGGAAATCGAATTTATTGCTATGGCCTTGGGCTTTGCTGGATCGATCCTGAATCATCGCTTTCTGTGTCGGATAGAAGTCAGTGATTTCACTGAGGGACACGTTTTGCGCTGTATAGATGAGTGTGTATAGGAAGGATGTCTCTTTATTTTCCCCGGTCTTCATGATTAAAGTAAAAATATTGAGAAGGATTTGGAAGACTGAAAGCTCATGTTTTTCTGGCAACCTTGGTTGCTTTATCCAAGCCAAGGCTTTTGCTCAAAGCATACAGAAATGTTTGAAACATACCTTCAGAAAGTGAGTGTCTGAGAGTGTTGTTTCTATTCTGTCTTTCTTCTCTCTGTTATTTAACACAGTCAAAAACTGAAGGTACAGGTTAACCTTTTTCCTATCAGTCGGATCACATTAAAGGCTTAGAGAATTTCTAAAATGTATTTTTAAATTGTTGCTAAATATATAATATAGTGTGTACATCTAGGCTTTATTAAAAATCTTAACAATATAACCCTTTTTCAAATTGTCGTTGCTATGACATTATTGCTGTCTCCTTCATTGGTTTAATTGAGCAATTTTTCAGTAGTTGGGAGTAATTCTATTTGAACATATGGAAATGAAGTTGCCCTGAAAGCATCTCCACAATCAGTAAAGCCAGAGAGATGCCAGATCCGTTTGCCTTATGGAGGGGACCGTTTTACAGTTCACCCCGAACATAGTCCATTCCGTGGGTGTTTCGGTGTCCAGGTTATCGGAAGCAACTGCAACCATAAACGTGACACACTTTTAAATCTCCTCCTTTGCAGGGCTGCTGGGAGAGGGTCTGTAGAGAGCAGTATGAGCCCAGTGTCGCAGGACGGAGTGAGACGGAGGGCAAGGAACCAGGGAGCACACACAAGACACTAAATGAAGCCTCTGGCTTCCGTCTCCTCCAAGAGCCTGTGACATTTGGTATTTCTTAGGGTCCCAATTGTGTATACTATGAAATGTTGAGAAGCGCCAGAGGCTTTATGTCTCACAACATCATTCTGTGGTCCCATATACTTCTAGACAGCCCCTCTCTCTCTCTCTCTCTCTCTCTCTCTCTCTCTCTCTCTCTCTCTCTCTCTCTCTCTCTCTTGCACCATGTCTCTCTCTTTCACACAATCATACTTAGTATTAGTAAGACATCATAAAATGATTACTTGATCATTTGTTAACTGTTAATGAATTGATAATGAATTGTTTGTTAATGGTTTTTTCCACATTAACTAAAGGTATTCAATGATTTATTATTGGCAAGTCAAGGCAACTTTATTTATATAGCACTTTTTCTGGCTTTGATTGAGGTTTTCAGGGACAGAGAGTGAAGGTGTTGGGTTACTTTAAGCCTTTCCGTTTTAGAACCAAATACAATTATCTCTGTTTTGTCCTAATTTAGTTGAAGGAAATTTCAGCACATCCAATCTTTCACTTGCTTAATGCACTGGCACATCAGATCTATGGGCCGATAGTCATTTGGTGATAGCGATACATAGATTTGCGTGTAATCAGCATAGCGATGGTCAATATTGTTATTTTGGATGATTTGCCCTAGTGGGAGCATGTAGATGTTGAATAAAGAGGGTCCTAAGATTGAACCTTGTGGGACTCCACATGTCACGTTGGTTGATTCTGATGCAAAGTCGGAAATGGAAACAAAGTAGTTCCTATTTTGTAGGTAGGACCTGAACCAATTTAAGACTGTGCGTGATCGAAAGCCCCACCCAGTTTTCTAACCTGTCCAAAAGTATTGTATGGTCTACAGCAGGGGTGCCCAACCTTTTTTGACCCAAGATCTACTTTTCAAGTAGCCAACCTCCCGAGATCTACCAGCAAACCTACCTTCAAGCGGGGGGGGGGTAGAGAACAATTGTTGACGGGGGGGGGGGGGCGGGGGGGGGGGGTAAAGAACAATTGTTGACGGGGGGGGGGGGGGGGGGTTGTATCGTGAACCTACGGACTTCAGTGGGGGTTTCATTCCGTCTGCGCACGGCACCTTCTCAACGATAATCAATAATCTTCCTCCCACTCAGGGTGAAAATGGTAGGTCTTAGCTTGTTTCCCCTCAGCCATGCCAACGTTTAGGAGTGTGTAACTACTGTTGACGGCTTTCAACTGCTGTTAACAGCACATGCGCTACCGCACGTATATGTCCCGCGCAAATTTAATTTTATTAAAAAAAAAAAAAAAATTTTTTTTTTTTTTTTTTATAACTGGGTTATAGTAGCACAGTTTTTGCCAGAGTCTGTGTTAAGACGGATGTCGTTTACAACTTTAATAAATGCGGTTATTGAACCTTATTGTTAAGTCTTAACTATATAGATTTATCTTGCAAACTACAGATAAAGCGGTTGTAGTGTGAGTCTGTGTGGTTCAATAGGCAGTGTATGATATTTTCTCAGCTACTAAAGAGGGCCTATTTTACACTATTCTTAGTAAGAGGCAGGCAGACAAGTGATGCAGAGAATAGACAGCTATCCAGAGGGGACTGATATGTGTCTGACAATGTGACTGCGGTTTAGGTATTTGAACAACATGGTGTTGAAAGAGTTGCTGTGCACCCATTCAATTCTTAGAGCATAAAAACATTCTGAAAAGTTTTGTGATAATTATACTGGCTTTGTGTATGGGGTAACACTTTTTCTTAGTTGGTAACTGGATTCATTCCTTAAGTCCCAGCAAGTTGTGATTCAATTCTGTTTTGTTTTTTTCGCACAAAAGTGTGTGTGTGTGTGTGCGTGTGCGTGTGTGTGTGTGTATGTGTGTGTGCATGCGTACGTGCGTGCGTGCGTGTGTGTGTGTGTGTGTGTGGGTGTGTGTGTGTGTGTGTGTGTGTGTGTGTGTGTGTGTGTGTGTGTGTGTGTGTGTGTGGGTTGGTGTGTGTGTGTGTGTGTGTGTGTGTGTGTGTGTGTGTGTGTGTGTGTGTGGGTGTGGGGGGGGGGGGGGGGGGGGGGGGGGGCTCCCTGGATGGCTCTCTGTTGGCAGAAGGCACACAGTGGTCCCCATGGAGGCGGGCTGGCAGGGGGCTCTGCCAATCACCACAAAGGACTATTAGACCAGACTGACCAATCACAGGATGTTGTGTTCGGTTGCTAACGGTTTTGGCTTTTGACCAGCTGAATGTGTTTTTCGTAAAGCCTGCCAACTGCTACTTATCTATTGGTGGTCCTGTGAAAAACTTCATTGGAATCTTGTTTATATGCGTTATTGTGTCACCAAAACGGTTTCATCATAATTATTAATGCCATTAGTATGTATTCAATACGGATTGCGGAGCTTAACATTCAACATCGCAGTTTTTACAGTCACCTCCTGTGACTTCTGCCCTAATAAAACTAGAAGTGCTTCACTGTTGATGATTGGGATGGACACATTTGACAGCTTAGACATGTGATATCACTGGTGAAGAATTGACATGACATGGACTCATGAGCTGAGGACGTACATGTGCGTGAGGAAGTGAAGAAGGGTGAGGAATAATGCAATGATTCACAACCATTACAGATTATATCAGCATATTGAGTGAGTGGAGTGGTGGCCACTTATTGAACTATTTCAATATTCAATATTGTGATTATTATCCTATCTATATACATATGTGCATCAATAAGTAACACACAAGAGATCTCATTGATCACGTTACTATTCAGTTGGTTATTTTACATTTCTGTTACAACATGGTGTCATCTGGCTTTTGTTCTGCCAGGCATTCAGCAGCAAAAATCCATCAACAAAGTCACACTGGTTAAAACTGATGTTTTGCGGCAGTCTGCTCTCAGATTTGCAGGCATCTTATCATGTTAACATGTCGAGAGAGCGAGAGCGTTACAAATTATTAATAATACGGTAGCAGCTAATACTCAAAAACGATGCATTGCTTAAATATCTTGCTATCATTCTCCCCTTTTTGAAGCTGGGGCTTCAGGCAGTCTGTATGCTTTGCTAACTAGGTCATTTGTTCCCCAGAATAAAGATGGAGAGGATACAGCCAGACACATACTGGGAACATCACAGGGATACAAAGATACACTGGATAAAGCTCTGGGACCAGCCGCCTGCCAAAAATGGAGATAGAAATGAGATAGATTGTCGCACATTGGCACCATGTGGAGCTTATGTTATACATGAAAAGACTACATGTAAATATACACATATAATAATAGTCGAACTGGCGCACGTGTAAGTGTGAAGATGAATGCATGAACTATAATGGAATGAGATATGAAAGGATTATCTCCTATTTTGGGTGTTTGTTCTTGCTGCGATTATGCTTTCTTACACTAAAATGATTGCTTTCGTCACACACCCTTCTAGAGGCATGTCTGTATTCTGTCAAAAACAGTTACAGTCCTCTTCAGAGAAAAAATATCCACATTTTTCTCAATGTTCATTCTATTGACTTTTATTTGTCTTCCATTCTGTTTACATCTAATATTTGCCTCTCTCCCCTCTCCCCTATCCTACTCTCTTCCCCACATCTCTTCTCCACACTCTCCCCCGCCCCTCCTCTCCACTCTGCTCTCTGATCTACAGTGTGCTGCATCATTGCTGATGCCACGTGCTTTCTGTTTATTTCAAGAAGGGGAGGGAGAGAGAGGGAGAGAGAAAGAGAGCGAGAGAGGGGCTGTATCTGTCTCTGTGTATCACACATTTACAGACACATCATCGGTGACACTCAACAGCCTTCAACCTCAACAGCCTAAAGGGACGCAAGGACACCGAGACCAAAAGCCTGAACTCAGACAGCCGGAAAAAAGGAGTACTGATCCTCAGTGCATAAGGTACGGTAAAGCCTTTGTTGTGTGTGCTATTTTTCCAATAGTGATCCGAATCACTTTCGGTCTGATAATTCTCCTAAAGTGATTGCCATGCCGATTGGTCACACTGAAAGTCCACCAGAGTGTTAGAATTAATCATCTTTCAGACCTTCAAAAAAAGACCAAAAGGGATGTTTAATCCCAGAAATTATGATTTAGCACTAAGTATGTCAAATGACTGGAGGATTTGGGAGGTGTGACTACTGCAGGAGAGTAAATAAAGTACGGTGCACGTTAAGCTCTCCCCCCCAGCCCATCCCGCACCACCCTCCTCTTGCCCTTCTGCCAGCGTCTGCATTGGCGTCACAGAGGGATTTTGGCCGGTCTAGCTTATTCCATGTCTTCACAAAGGAGGTGTGCTAAACACTGGACAGCAGCACTATCCCTCATTTCCCTGATACTACAGGAGAGGCTGGAAGAACGAAATAAGTCCATGTATTGTGGTCTGTAAACCTCCCCCCTTGATTTCATTTATTAACCTGGACGTCTCCTTGAGAACATATTCTGTTCTGCTCATAGATTAATTGCATTGTGAGTATGACCATTCCTTTTGTACTTTTCGCATCTGCTGCTGTGCCATGTATTGCTCTGTTGTTGATCACGTGAGGCTGAATGGCAGGGCATGTTTGGCTTTGCAGCAGACCTGGGTTGTGGAACTAGGGGATAGGAAGTTTGTCATAAATAGGCTACCTCTGTCTGTCTTGGAGACTTTTTTGCATTTGCATCCACTTGCTGCATCTAAGATGTTGGAACACACCGTGCATCTCTGACTGTATGCACATAATATACATTTGTGAGTTTTCAAGAGATTTCATTAGCATTATAATGTTAACGTTGCATGCTGTTGTGTCTTGAAGCCAAATGTTTCTGGTGTAATAAATCTTTATCGATGAGTGAAGCTGGTACCAGTCATCAGAAGGACGCCCGACCTCTGGGGGTAACTACCTGAACTGCTTGGCTTTTAATGATTTTCAACTGTTTGGGAAGATAACCTTCTAACCTTGAACAAAGACGAGGAAATCCTGGTACCAAAAAGTGTTATTTTCTTGATATCAGCATACATCCACATACAATGTGTTTATAAATTGATATCTTATTGTATCACTTGTGATAATGTCTTAATATAGACTTGATCGTCTTTCATGTAATATTATGTTTCTGGATGCCAAAAAAATATTGGATTACCAAATTAATCAAAAACGATGAGCCATTTTTATGGCATTACCATTAATCTTGGATACATGATCAGGTAAACAAATCCGAGTTTATCTTTCCTACGGATGCAAATCTGGGAGAATATAAATAGTTCTAGAACGAGCGATACATGCATGCTAAACTGGCTACATGCTAAACGGAAGTCGCCTGCTTGGTCAGCAACATACAGCAATAAGTAATCAGATAACTGTATTGAAAAGCACTGTCTTTATCGTAGTAGCATTCAGATAGAGATATACAACTCAACTGTTGTGTCACGCGCACATAATGATATTGTCCGCTAAATGGTGTTTAATTGTCGCATTCACTGAATGTACATAATGAGTACAGCGTCATCTGCTGTGTACAGTAAATGCATTGAAGCTCTCCTGTAATCCTGTACAATCTTTTTTATGACTCCCCTTTGCACCTGCAATGCACCAACGGCAGTACGGAGGATCTTGTCTCTTGTACCTCTATACCCGCGGCTAGATGGGACCCGGATTGTTTTGGACCTTCCCTCCCAAGGCCGGCTGTAAGGTTCCCCAGAGCCTCCTGCAGTCCATGTACGTAGGACCGCTGAGAACACAGCGACCACAGCCGGCCTACCATACCACATACCCCGCCGCGTAGAACGCCTGTCTACCGGGCCTCCGGTTATGTACGGTTATGTGTAGAGATATACTGCATATGTACACATGGCATCTTCGTCCATCACTCCATCCTGTGAGTCGGCCAGTCCAGGTTTAAAGTGATGGATAACAGCGTCTAAAAACTTAAAATAACCATAAGAAATCCCAGAGGGATGTCTGCATACCCCACCTAACAAATATCTCGTCCTGAAAATGTCAAAACGTGAATTCAAACACAACACAAAGTTGGCTAATAGGGTCGGTCGTGGAAAGAGGCCGACAGACTACCAAGACAGCCCTAGCTTCATTCACCTGCACAATTGCTTAACGCGAGTGTAAGGTCAGTGGTCACTGCTTTGAACACGTGAGTGTGCGGTGATTGGTCTACCACTTGGCTACCAATGCGTACCCTCAACAGGAGGGTAGATAGACTCCACCCATTAAAGCAGCTTGAAGGAGTCAAAAATGTAAGAGATGTTGTGGAACATCAAATTATGATGCTTAATCCACACCTTGTTAAACCTTAAGAACTTAATCCAAAGTAAATTGCAGATGTCTTGTTGTCCATCACTTTTAGCTATATTCTCGTTGACTGGCTGTAGTCGACGACCGAGCCCAGATTTCTCAAGCCCTCAGAGAACAGATACCCCCTCCATGATCGTGGGCTGGTGGTGGCAGTAGAATCGGCTGGTGGAAATGACTCTGAATCATGGGTTGAAGATCAGGAGAGGCTACATTGAAATCAGGCTGATTGCAAAACACTACGCTCAGGACCTAACATGTAAATTATGATTATTAGTACTCCTTCATTGTGGCTGTTGCTACGACTAATATACTAGTCACAAAGTTGGTCCCGGAGCAGGTTCTGTTGCAATATTTGATGTGCAGTATTTTACAGCTTTTCATCGTACAAATTCTCCCAATCTTGGACCACCATCATGTGTGACTCATGAGCTGTGGGAGGAAGCATAGGATCCAGACTGACGTGGAACGATTCGTTGATTCATAGATCCTTTCTCGTCTTCATTGGCCAAAAGGATGATGGTGATGATGATGATGATGATGATGATGATGATGATGATGACGATGATGATGAGGAAGATGATGATGATGAAAATATTGAGCATGGCGTCAAATGTACTCATCTTTATCATTTCACATATATATATTTCACATATAAGTCACATATAAACACAAACCCCCGACACACGTACATTCGCAGACCTACACACATTGTTTATTGACAATGTGTGCCATGGGTTCCTGCTGCTGCTGTCATCGATCTTCTTTGCAGATGCCAGCCACCACAGTGTCTGGCTGTTGGTCTCTGTATCAGATAGAACCGCATGTCCTCTGCATGAATCTCCCGTCTCTGTTGAAGGAATCCAAGTGTGCCCCTGATGTTGTTTCTCCCCACAGCACCCACGCCATGTAGACGGTGTTTTAATCATGGTGTTTGTTTGAACCTCATCGCAATTCATTGAATCCCAATCGATGGATTACATTTTTCCCTACATAATCGCTAATGACAGTGACTCAATCTGACATTGGATATTTTTGTTCTAGTTTTTGTATTTATCTGTGGGCTTGTGCCGTTTATTACGTGATAACCGACAAAGTCTGTTTGCCCGTAAGGTCTTTGGTGTTGTGAATATTACAGTGTGTACGTGTTGGAATACAGAATGGATGCTGTGAGGTGTCAGAGAAGAGGGGATAAACCAATTAAAAGGACTAGGTGCTTGGTGGTTGAAATATTGTTATTGAATATGATTGGCCCATGCTTCTCTGTGGATATTAAACTGGAGTGCATCTCAATTATGTGGTCTGACATAATTGCCCTTAATATATATATATATACAGTGTATATATATATATAGTAATTATAAGGTCAGGTCATGTTCTAGAGACAATTACTTTAGTTAGTTTTGTTTCTATCTCAAATGGTATTTAACCAAAAACTCGTTCCAGTCCTACTCCCTAAGCCTGCAATGACAGCACTGTCTCAACGGGGCCTTGTTGCGCTCACATCTGATTGGCCTTTCCGTTAAGGCGGGACACTTGGCAAACGTCCCCCTCTCTCAGCAGTGTTCCCTGTGGGGCCCACGAGGTCTCTCCGTCTGCCCCTCTGGCCTCGCTCCAAAAGCAACCTTTCGGCCCTTCTGGGAGAACAGCTCTCTTGGTGTTCCAATATGGTCCCAGGCCCATCCGACCAGGGCATTCTGCATGAGCCACTCAGATCAGCGGTGAGGAGGAGAGGGTGATTTGGTTAGTCTGATATCCTGAGATGAGTTGGTAAGGGCATACTTTGTGGTTGTTTCGACTGCTGATTGGGCAGCACTCCAGTGCGATGAATGTATTGAAGTAATACAGTTCTTAGTGCATTCGAATTTTGCAATACAATTTGGTGTACATGTCTGTATATATATACAGTATATATATAAGAAACTCAATTATTAAAAAAGTGGTAGTGCTTAAGATCAAAATCCTTGTTGAAGCAACTCTTCAAAGTAATGGGACCACCGCCTCGGTGCTGCCCGCTGCCCGCTGCCGAGGGACCACCGCCTCGGTGCTACCCGCTGCCCGCTGCCGAGGGACCACCGCCTCCTGCAGCGGGCAGCGGGCAGCACCGAGGCGTTGGTCCCTCGGCAGCGGGCAGCGGGCGGCGGGCAGCGGGCAGCACCGAGGTGTTGGTCCCTCGGCAGTGGGCAGCGGGTGGAAGGCAGCGGGCAGCACAGAGGTGTTGGTCCCTCGGCAGCGGGCAGCGGGTGGCGGGCAGCGGGCAGCACCGAGGTGTTGGTCCCTCGGCAGTGGGCAGCGGGTGGAAGGCAGCGGGCAGCACCGAGGTGTTGGTCCCTCGGCAGCGGGTGGAAGGCAGCGGGCAGCACCGAGGCGGTGGTCCCTCTGCAGCGGGCAGCGGGAAGCGGGGCTCAAGCGAGAGACAATCGCGGGCAACAATCCCTATGACATATGGGGCCACATTCCAATCAGGGCGCCTGGGCGTCCATTTTTCCAAGGCGAGCAGGATACCTAGTGCTCGTTTCACACCGAACGCAAGTTTTAGCCACTAGGGGACGATAGACAGGCTAGGGGAACTCATATTAATGTTAGGAAACCTCATAATGAAAGATTTTCATGCCATGGGACCTTTAAGTATTTAAGGTATATAGGTGTTGGTGTAGGTCTCCCATGCTTCTTATTCAACCTCTGTTACCTTTCCATTGACAAGTTGGAGACTGGTGTATCTGCTTGTAACAGGATAGCCCCACAGGTCTTCTGTCTACACTCTACCCTATCACACCTTTTCACCTTTCACCAGATTCCCCTTTGTTATTTTTTACACATAATGCTTATTTATTTATGCATTTGTTTGTTTGTTTATTTAGCAGGGACAATGCACAGCACATTCGCAGTACCAGAGTTAGCTTCACTTTCACTATACTTTATTTCATCGACACTCTACTCTAGTACCATACATATACATACATACAATATTGTTATTCTAGTTTTATTTCCTTTGATTGCTTTAGTTAAAGTTTGGATGTTTAACCTTTTAAAACTGTAATTGTGATAATTTACAACTAAATTGATAAACATGGGAATATTTTATCTTGTGTGCATGCGTGGTGGTGTGTGTGTGTGTGTGTGTGTGTGTGTGTGTGTGTGTGTGTGTGTGTGTGTGTGTGTGTGTGTGTGTGTGTGTGTGTGTGTGTGTGTGTGTTTGTATATGTGTTTGTGTGTGTATGAGGTGTGGGGGAGAGGGGTTGACAATTTACGTGAACGGGTTGATGCCATTCGAGTGCAACTCAAAGAATTAGCTGGTGTCCGTTTGTGAATGCTTGTATTAGCCTGTGGGATACCAGCTCAACACTGCGATGCCCTTTAACGCCTCAGTATCCTTTCATTTCCTTCCACCCGCTAATCCGCACGGAAAGCTTTCATGATACACACAGCTCAACAATGCCTTCCTTCAATTTTCACCAGGCCGGTCCTTAGAACCCACTACGCCCACCACCTCAGACGGCTAAAGGCTCTGATCCTCAATCCACAGAAGGTGACTGAGATTGAAGAATCAGCTCTGTTGAGCCGCACAGAGGTTTTTGTCCGACTTGTTCACAGAAACACATATTTGCTTGCAACACTTCGGACAAAGCACCGGCCATCTCACGAGACGAGGCCAAATCTGCCAAAGGCCCAATTTTAGTTGAGGTTCTGTTTAATATTTAATGTTAACATCTCCCAAGAATATCTCTGGGCAATTTGGAAGCACAAAATACCAGTCTAAAGATTCAACAGTGATTAATAATTCATTTTCCACAGCATCAGACGCTGGGAGACTAATATAACTCTGATCTCTGATAATTTAGCTGTGTCTGAAGTCTTTTGAAGAACATGGGCACCAGCTCTAAATCCAAAAGCATTCTGTTTAAAGCACACGTTTGTGTTTGCTTCTTTGTAATTGGATCCCTTTGTAGCCCTTCAACTACCTGCTGAAAACTCCCACAAGCAAAGTAAGAAAGGGGAGAGGGGGAGAAACTTACCCTATCCTGCACCATGGCCAACAACAGTTACTTGCATGTACATTATGTTTTGCAGCATTTTGTGGCCACATTAAAATTGCATCAGAGAAGCTTTCCATCAAAACTATAAGCAGGTTATAATTATATACATTGCTAGAACAGTATCATAATAATATGTTATATTGCTTTTTTAACCAGTATTGCCCAACATTCACCCATTCAGACACCCATTCAAACACACATTCAGACACAGCCAGCTCGTCGAGTCATGCTCATGGACACCTCGACACTGAGCTAGGAGGATCAGACTACCAACCTTCCGGTTACCAGGCAACCTGCTCTACCTTCTGAGCCCATAATAGCACATTAAGTCATAGGATGGAGGTTGAAAAAAAAGTAGTTGGGCTGCTGTGCCAATGACTGCAGAGAGTATGCATGAGAAAAGAGAAGCGATGGATGAAGTGGTTATCAGGTTGGCCTGAGCCATAGGAAGACAGACAAGCAAGCATGAGTTATCTGCAATTTACCACCCTCTCACTCATCGCTTTGTCCTCAGAGGGGAATTAGCACTTTAGCTCACACTTTTAATTACATTATATAACATGCGGTTTATGTTTTTTATGAGGAGATTCATCTCTATTAGTGGATTGGTATCCTCTTGATACGTCTCATGAATACTGTGATCTGGGGTCAATATAAGCCCAAATTAAAGTTGGCTTTACCACTCCAGTCCGAGAACAACCAACAACAAAATGTGTATGTTATTTCTCAATACCTCTCTCTCTCTCTCTCTCTCTCTCTCTCTCTCTCTCTCTCTCTCTCTCTCTCCCCCCCCCCCCCCCTCCCTCCTTTCTGTTTTGTTTCCAGCCATAGATTTCTGCTCAGCTACTACCAGTCCGCCTGACTGCTCTATTGATCTCATATGTTTAACAGGAAGCGTCCAGTTCTGCTGTGACCGTCTACTGTCCCCTGTCCCCCACCAGCTTAACCCTGGACCAGTGGCCCCTACAAACGAACGCAACCAGTCCAAAAGTACAGTCATAAAATGTGAGCACAATTTAGTAGAATACCACTGTTCCAACAAATGAACCTATCCTGTCGTTTAAGATCAAAACAGCTCTATATATGGATCTTGAAAAGCAATTGAATTGCACTTTTGAGGGAATCTTAAGTGTACTTAAAAGTACATCCTCATTAAAAGTCGGCGAGCACGAAGAAAAAAGAGTGAATGTGAGACCACAAACAGAAATAACCCAGGCTGGCGACACTGCTGGGAGTTGTCATGGCAACCAGTTCTGGGTAGAACTTGAAAGCAGGTGAAGAAGAGAGAAATGGAGAGAGAGTGATAATGGAGGGAGAAGGAGACGGGTGGTGGTCCTCTCTCTATGTGAGAAAATATATTGAATTAGTTCTCCAGCAAACATCTCTTACTGTTCGTGTTACACATTTAAAGTCTTCGTAGCTAATGGAAAGAAGTGGTTCTTTCTGTTTGTCTCTCTCTCCACCTCTTTGTGAAAGGTGGAAATAAGGATGGAAGGTAGGCAAATGATCTCTCACCTGCGGACAGCCCCTGGATGAGGGGGGGGGGAGAGGGGGGGCGCGCTTCTGAAAAATGCATATGGCAGCACGTTCTCCAACCTAAACGACAGAATAGGTTGTCTGTCAATAAGACCCTAAACGACGCATATCGGCAATACGTCAAGTGTCTGTCAAGTGTCAGTGTGCGAAAAAAGAAGCGGATATACCTTTTATTCGTGGAAAATGAAATAGTTTCGGGATTAAAACTGTCCCTGGTTAACTTGAATATACATTTTGTTTATTCAAATAGTCCTGACAAATTTATAGCACTTTAACGTTTTCCTTTAACGAGGGATTGCATCACTTCCTGTTGGGCTAAAGCCACTAAATTGATAATGAGGCTAAAAGATAATAAGACTAAAAGAAACAACAAATAAATCAAGGGGGCACAGAATGACTTGAGAGAAAGATAAGATATCTGGTGACTTTTATATAATTCAAGGTATTGAGTTCTACAGAAATCATACATTTGGTGGCTTAGCCCTACAGTAAGTGATGCAATTGATATAAAAACCCTGTACCATTGTGCTACGCACGGTTTGAACTCTGAAAATCTCTGCGTACACGGCTTCCCACCATCTGGCTGAGCATTGAATTATGCATGTGGTCCCTGGTCTTTAGCTCTCTCCCAAGTGTCCGTGTCCGTGTCCTCTATGTTTGGCTACGACCACCATGTTGATCATTTTTGTGCTCTTTAATGTCCTCTCTCATACGAAACAGGCCCCAGGACTTCCAAATTATCTGGAAGTATCTAAGTGGCTGTCATGATAAGAGCTGTTCAAATTCCCTCAAGCAAAGGAAAGGTGCTTTAATAATTCCTTTCTGATTGCTTTTAGCATGAGGGAAAGGAGACTATGCTGTCCCATAATTCTGTTCGGCAGCAACATTTAAAGCAATGCACCATTCGGGTGTCAACAAAAAGAAGCTTGGTAATGAAGCAATATTTTTCACCCGGTTGTTCACATTGGTATAGCTAAGAACCATTAAGAACTCTGTTGTTTCGGGTGAGCCGCTCATATGCCTTGTTTCGAGACAGTTTTCTTTTAGCTTGGAGATCATTACATCCCGTGCATCCCGTGCACACTGAGGTCTCAAAGAAACAGCTTTATTAGGTTACACCCCGATGCGGAAGACATACATATGTGAAAAGAAAACATGCTGACATGCAAAGAAAGACCTACAGATCAGTTAGATGTGTGTGAGTGTGTATGTGTGTGTGTGTGTGTGTGTGTGTGTGTGTGTGTGTGTGTGTGTGTGTGTGTGTGTGTGTGTGTGTGTGTGTCTGTGTGCGTGTGTGTGCGCCTGTGTGTGCGCGTGTGTGTGCGTGTGTGTGTGCGTGTGTGTGTGTGTGTGTGTGTGTGTGTGTGTGTGTGTGTGTGTGCTCCCATGTGCGCACCTGCTTCACCCCATCCTAGATCTCACCTGCATCCATTACTCATTGCATAAAAAATGCAGCATCACAATCTCTCCTCGATAAAACAGCAGCTGGTGCTGTATGTGAAGAGGCACACAAAGCAATTTTTTTAATCATCTGCGAGGGAGAGAAAGAGGTCCAGTTCCACTGGTGGTTTGGTTGTTGGCGTCAGAAGACCAAATATAGCCTGACATGGAGCTGGGGAAATTGATTTTCACATCAAGCTATCGTACATCCGATAGATAAATGGGAATGCAGAGGGACAGATGGAGGAGTTTGTGTAGAATAACGAGAGGGAGGATTAACGAGTGTCAATGGGTTCATGAAAATGAGGGCGTCCTGAAAAGGGACAAACCGAAAAACGTTTATGGATAACCTTCTGTGGGGAAATGTTGGAGGGGCTGAAGAATGAATTATCAGCTGTCACGCTCTGCACTTGGTCATTTAATGCATCCACCCCCCCCCCCCACCAATTAAAGATAGCGAGAGCTGCGATAATGAGATAAGATGTATTAAAATATCTGAGACTTTGCAAAGTGCCAATACATTTATTAATACTTAATAGCAGACACGCATGGAATAAAAAAGATATTTTAAGAGCCGTAGGAAAGTAGACAGAAAGGCCATCGTAGGCTCAGACATTAAACGACCATTAAAAACAAAGTGGGACCAAAATAACGGCCATAAAGAAATACACTAGGACAAAGAGGATGGGAAGAGAGGGGATGCAATGAGAGATAGATGGCGGAAAGAAATGAGCTGCAGTAGGAAGAGAGAGGTAGAGAGAGGAGAAGAGATGCGATGGGACAAAGGTGCATGTGGTTCTGTGTCTTTTTTTATCCCTGGCACCTTTCCAGTTTCTTGAGAAAGGTCACACCGTCAGATAGGAGAAATAACAATGGGGCAAGTGGGAGTGACGATCTGGAGGAAGGTTGACGCTTTTCAAATATTTGTTATTTATTATTTATTAACAAAACATGAGTGGTCATTAGAAGCTTAAGTTAATATAATGTAGAATATCCTCTGGTAACTTAAGGTCAGGTGAGGTCCATCTTCCAAAATGTCACCCTTCATCATTGTTCAATCACCGGCGTCATTGACTGAATTCTGGAGTGCCGTTCAGGTACTAGGGGTGGATTCCTAAGGGGGTTGGATTCAACCAGAAGTGAACTCAAATGCACAGACTGGTCAATATACAGGCAGGGAGGCATGTAGAGCTGAGAAGCTAGGAAGGTCAGGGCAATCAAAAATGGGTCAGAAAACAGGCAGGCAACGGCCCCAGAACGGTAAGCAGGGCACAGGTTGAGAAATAGGCAGGTAGCAGTTACTAAACGACTGGACCGAATGAGGTACGTACACAGGAACAACTTGCAAATGAGTGAAGACAAGTCAAGAAGACTCTTATACAGAAGGGTTGATGAGGGAACGGAAACAGCTGTGGGTAATAAGGAGTTCATGGGAGTTAATCAGGAGATCTAATGGGCAACGCTAGGGACGGAGGGGGCTGACCCTGGCCTGATACTGGTGGACAGAAACCTGACTGTTTTGGTTACAATTCTGCCATTTATTTTGTGGTCGACCAAGCCAAATCCAATTTTGGTCAACATATTTGGCTGAATAAGTTTCGTCTCCTTATGGTTTTGTTTCTACGGGATCACTGCCATGGGCATATGTGAAACACATTCACATATATGTTTGTTTATTACTAAGGCGATATTCATTGTTTATTCATTGGAATACAATTTGCTAAGCCTTAACCCCTGCCCCCAGCTACAGTACATACTGTTCCAGGATATCTCAGTAGCCAGCAACCAGATATGTATGTTAGGTACATTTTGGAAGATGTGTGTGTTTGTGTATATTCTCGGGGGCAGGCAGCTGTACTGGGCCTGTTTACCTTGACTGACAGCTGAGCTAGCCTCAATATCGACTCATTGAAAACATTTGGATTATTTTTCTTTCATACCTTAATGGCATTGGCCTGGACTCCAGGCCTCCAAGGACCATTACAGCACCACACATTCAGTCTTTAAATATTTTGGTCTGTCCTTTTCAAGGGGCAGAGAACATTGAAGACATCGGATCCTTTCTCTTAAATCTGTTCATCTCTGCATGGAGCTCTTTTGAGAAGTTAACAGGTAATGTGCATGTTGAAATAAATATTTTACTTGTTTTTTTTATGTGTGTCTGCGTGTGTGTGTCTGTGTGTGTGTGTGTGTGTGTGTGTGTGTGTGTGTGTGTGTGTATGTGTGTGTGTGTGTGTGTGTGTGTGTGTGTGTGTGTGTGTGTGTGTGTGTGTGTGTGTGTGTGTGTGTGTGTGTGTGTGTGTGTGTGTGTGTGTGTGTGTGTGTGCGTGTGTGTGTGTGTGTGTATGTGCGTGTGTCTGTCTGTTGCCATGGTGATCGCAGGTTGCTGTCTAGGATGGCGGGTATGAAGGAGCAGCTGTTCACCGAGGAGAAACCCCTGCTTCCTGAACAAAGAGGAGTGGACTCAGATGTGGTCAGTCACCCCCTTGTGTTACTTAACCCGGCGGTAGACGCCATGATGTGTATAGGCTGTTTATACTTTACACTAAAAGTGCACTGATTATAATGGCTGATACACATACTTGATGTTCCTCATGTCGATGGTTTATAATTAGAGAAGTGCTTTGTTTACCCGCCAGACGTGGAGATGAACCGATTCAAAACGACTTTCTTTGTTTTTAATGTGCTGATGACACGAGTCATTCATGTGGAAAATATAATCAGAGACTGATTTGAAACCAGACAAATATGGGCATAAGAGGGCAAATCTAGATAAGTGGGAAATCGGATTAATAGCAGAGCAACGCAAAAAATATAAAAAATGGTTCTGACAAAAATGATATTAATTAAATGAGTCAGATTTAAAAATGTAAATCAAATACAACTAAAGTACCAATGTGATACCTGGAGTGGCTCTTTCCCCCTAATTTTTGTTTCATGACTGAGGCCTATTCCCTTTCTAAACAATAGAAACCAACATTCTCTGTTCTAAACTATTTTCCGGATGACTCTTGAAATACAATGAATGAATAAATACAATGCAAATGTAACCAGTTACGATCTCTAGGGCGAGATCCACTGTGCCTTCAAAAATGTAACGGATAATGTTTGTTGTTTGTCAAGACGCAGCCCGATGGAGGAGAGGAGGGGTCCGGGGTTGCGAGCACAAACATCAGTGCTGACCCCGTGCCACAAACCCACTCCCCCTCTCCCCACAGTCGGCCCGCTCAGCGCTGGCATGTCATCGCGCGGCACTGGCTCCGCCAGACCCGCTGTCGGACCGGCGAGGTCAACCGGGTAACTACCAGACAGCTGCCGACACCACCTTAGAGCAGGGGCAGAGAAAGCACAGGGAGAAATAAACAGCGGTAGATAGATAGAGGATAAGGCCAACATCTCTGATACAACCTTTGGGAGAGATGTGGAAAACGCTTACCTACAGAACCGTTAATATAGGGAATAAGAGGCATAGGATATGAATCATACCTGTTTCAGAACGCCAGAGATGCAGGACAGGAGGCCCCAACTAACTTCCATTAGACTTCCATCGGGCCTTGTTTTCCTTTTAGATTTAGGCCTACCATAGATTTGTCACTTTGTCTTGATTTGGAGTGTTCAATTTAGGCTTATTAGCTGAAGGTCCACGATTGTTCAATCCACAACTTCAACCTTTATTCGCAATTTTAACAAATAGGATGGAATTATTACAATAATCCATTTAGAAAGAACGAACAGCGCCACCTGCTGGTCCGACTATCACACTACCACCCCGTTGCCGATTAATTACGCCTTATCAGAGGATAGTAAACCGTTGCATGAAATTCACAGGATATGACGCTGCCCTTTCAATTGCCACTGGAAACGCATTCGAAAAACACCAGCCGTCTGACACCTCCCACCAACCCCTTAATGCAAAGAGATGGGATTTGAAGCAATTCAGGGCAGCTTCAGATTCTGTTCATAATCCCTTTTTGCATGAAGTACTGTCTCATCCTAACCCTAACCCTAACCCTAACCCTAACCCTAACCAAACCCTCTCTCCCTCTAGGTGTGTCCTTGTCCTGTCTATTCTATACGTATTCTTGTCTTCAACTTTGTCAGCTTCATTTTAATAATCAAATCTATCTCTATTTAGTTTCTTTCTGCCTAACCATTTTCCACTTCATCCGGAGCTCATCTTTTTCTTCCTCTTACTACTGTATATTTCCCATGGATATTTCTTGCTCCACATTTTATGTGTCCAATTTACCAGCAGTCCAGTCTCTTGTGCAGGCCCAACTCTTTTGAGCCTGGCTGGAGTTTTTGAAGTCTACCAAGATCATCTGTCTGCCATCTCTCATTAAACGTGTTGCAAAACCGATTTCAATGGAAACATCTTTTCTTTAATACACATGTAACATTAAGAATACTGCAGTTATTCTTGAATACATGTTTAAAATGTTATTTCTACATTCAAAAAGCAGTTTAAGTTATTGTTATATGTTATATGTTGTCCTTTTGTATCTGTATGTTTATGTGTTTTTGTGTCTATTTCTCTCTCCCTCTGTCTCTTACACTTTCAGATATATCCTCTTTCCTCTTTTCACCACCAACTGCCGTAACCTTCCCAATCTCCAGAGGCATTTAGGCAATCATAGTCAAATACAACATTTGTATCTAAATGTAAAAATGCTGACCATCCCACCATCCAGAATCAGATACAACTTTTTTTTTGTGAAGACATTTGGGGGTCAAATATAGAACCCACTAGTGGGTTCATACACAAACTCCTTTTGAATGGTGTTTACTGCTGTTATGCAATCGCATCCACAACATTACGGATACCCACACAAGTGAGCATCTTGGTCTGGTTGTAGAGCACCGTCCTAGCTGGTGTGTGTTCAGCGCTAGCGTACCAGTTTCACGCCTCCAAGATCCTAAAATAACCGCAGCAAATATTCCATCACTGCTGCCACACTGCACATTGTTCCGAGTGTATAGGTTGTGTGCAACCTACGCAACAAAATATTGTGTAGGTGTGTGCTGCTGCATGTGAGAGATACAAGAGAACTGTACCATTGCCAGTACACACTGTACAGAACATCTTGTTTTCACACCCACCATTAAACGTGCTTTGACGCTTCAATGCTACTCCACAGCTATCGCTCTACTTGCAGGAACTGCTCTCTGCGAAAATAACAATTGCGCTCGTGTGCTTGGCTAGTTTTCAGACAGGTACACGGTCCGCTGAGATAACAAAATAAACACTACCTCATCATCATGCTCGTTATACAAAGGCCTTCTCTGCCTTCAGTCTGCTGCAGCAGCAGCCACAGCTGTGAAGGCTGGTGAGGAGTTATAATGACCCTCACGCCCTGCTCTCGTAAACACTGGATCAACAAGGCTCTGGTCCTCTCTGCTGCAGGGCTTTCACAAAATCAAACAACCTCGCTTGTGACACAAGCGAGGTACACTTTAAAGGTAAACTAGGGCCGAGAACACTTTGACATCGTTAAGATATGTCTATTGGTGATGTACAACACACCCCTGGTCCTATTAAACCATTTTTTGTTGTTCACTCTGCAGCTGCTAAACTCAATTTCTGTAGAGTCTATGTCTTCAGATCGGTGTAGCATCCACCATGAGAATCACATATTAGATTAATCCCCATATGACCCCCAGGGGTTCATATATCAGGGGATGGGCCTATAGCGAGAAATCTGCTATTTTGTAAGAGGACAGTATTTTTGCCAGGCCAGCAGCCTCATAAATCCAGGATGCCGCTTCATCTACCAGGCTGAAGGAACAGCCTGTTGGGCACCGTTCACCGCCGATGTGGTCTGGCCCGCCAGCAGGGAGCCCATGGTTCATGGTTCATCTATGGACATGCAGTCCCTGACCGGTTGTGCAGCGATTCTTTGGATATCCATTTTTATGTTTATATAAATATAAGTATATAAAGCTGCATACCAAAATGTTCAGCAAAGTACCAAGGGGTACAGGATCACAATCCAACACTGAAAACTGCCATCAGAGGAAAACTTCCGATTTTTTTTACCTGGAGCCTATATTCTGATCATTATGACAACGATTTTTGAGATTGTTCCAGTATTGAGCGACAAACTGGCTAACAGGCTGCAATGTAATCATTTTGGGCAATGGCACCCGTCAATGTAGATCCATGACAGGCTCAGATTACATAATAATATATACAGATTATTATATCATTATGGAAAGGATCCCTTCAAAAAAATTACATTTGTTTCTTTACCTTTCACTTGGTCACGATCTGTTTGTCCTAGTGACCAGCAGATCGTGACCATATGTGACCATATGAAAATAAGAATAAAGTGCAATATTACTCATATAGGAAAGATAAATCCTAGAATGAATCAATGTGAAATGTTTTAAAACATGTCCAATTTTATAGGCTTTATTGTTCCTTGAAGCAAAATACACAGTAATTTTAGAATTGTATATGGCTATGTGAAGGCCCAGAGCCCCTTGCAAATAATTTCTAATCCTGATCCATGCTGTTTCCGGATGTGTGATATGATGCTGCTCGGATGCCTCTGGGAGAATGGGTCCTGTCCAAGAGAGGGAGACTGACACAGTAACTGTCATCAGGACATTCTGGTCCCTTAATGTATGGATGTGCAGTCCATCTCATGTGTCCAATGTCATGTTGGAGTGAATTTAACATTCAATTTATTTTTGATTGTTCTCCTTCTCTTAATTCTAACATTCTCTCGTTCTGTTTTCTCACTTACCCGTACTGACACCTCTATTGAAATCCAGAGTCTTTCCTCTCTCTCTCTCTCTCTCTCTCTCTCTCTCTCTCTCTCTCTCTCTCTCTCTCGTCATCTCCCTCTCTCTCTCGTCATCTCCCTCTCTTTCTCTCTTTTCTCATTCTCTCTCTCTAATCTGTTTTTAGTTGTTTTCATTTGTCACGTGTTCTCTTAATTCTAACACGCTCTCTCTCACCCTGCAGGAGACCTGTGATCAGATGATCCCTACCGGAGACTGGAAGGTAGGAGCTGTGTTTGCAGTCTCACGCACACTCCTTCCTGTCTCCCTCACTCTCTCTCTTTCTCGCTCTCTCTCTCTCTCTCTCTCTCCCGGCCTCCTTTCTTTCTGTCTTTCGATCTCACCTTTTTTTCACCAATCTCTGCTTTAACTTCCCAGTTGACAGATCTCACCATGTTCATAAAGATCGTTTGAAAGCAGATAATAAAATAATATTCTAATATATACACTATGATATTGAAGTAACCACATTCATTACAATTGGATATTTCAAATGAATACACAAAGATGTGCATGTTACATCTATAAAATATACAGATAGCATATATAAAACACCTAATATATATAAAATGCTAGGACTGACAAGTAGTCATGAAAGGTATTCACAGCCCAAATGCCTCCCCGACCATAGCAATCGCGACCTCAGCGATTCGTAGCGTCACGTCATCATGTGGTGTCGAGGAGATAAGTCTCCTGCTCACCACATTTGCAGTGAATCCAAGCCATGGTTTGACAATAAATGTCGTTTATGTGTGATTTTCTGCCCCCTGTGTGCAATTGGTGCCTAGCACTTCGCTGAGCATTTTATTGTTTACGTTGTGTCATCATCGTGCTCTTTGGGATACATACGTATATGTCAAAACAATTGGAAAACTCCTTCATAGGCCAAGATAAAAATATTACCTGAACCCTAGAATAACAATAGTATCCAAATATACTCTGTTAAAAGTGAAACATTCAATAAAATGGCAGAGAAGGCCTAGTTTGCAAGCCAAGGTCGATGTTTGGGTTTGTTGGGGATCAAAAGACTGCAATGCAGAAATCAGATAACTTTCAAGAAATCGCAAACAAACGCCGAATTATTATAACTAGTGCAATGCCCTTTGAAAACTTGCCAGTTCGGAAAAGGGGCTGATTGCTCTGCTTCTCGTATCGCTGGTTGCAGCTTTGCCGAAAACCCCTCATCCAAACAGCTTCGCAGTCAACACTGCACTTCCTTAACAACACACCAACCAAGTGTGAAGTCGATCGGATGAACGGTAGTCAAGAACATTGTGGGACGTACAAACTCCTCTAATTATAGCGCGTTGTTCTCTTGGTTTTCATCAAGAAGTGAGAGAAAGAGAGGGTGTTTATGAGGTGAGAGGCAGAAGGTCGAGGCAGATGCTCAGGTTTGAAGATAGGTCATGTCGTTAACCACAAAGCGGCAGGCAGAGATATTCTGTTTTCGACATGGCGCTGTACCCTCGGCCAGGATGAAGTTAATCCGCTGCGTGTGGTGATAAGGCTGACAGGTCAATCAAAGTGGGGCCTCGGGACGAGAGCAGCAGATTATTGCAAGTCTGCATGCTGTGTTCGCTGGCATCTGGAAAAAGGCAAGAGAAGGAGAGAGAAAATAGGAAAGAGGTAGAGGATAGAGGAGAAGAGAGAGAGAGAGAGAGAGAGAGAGAGAGAGAGAGAGAGAGAGACGAAGTGGGGAGCAGCAGGGCCAGGACAAAGAAAATTCTGCAGCAGATAGGCACACCACCCTTTGTGCAGGTTTGTGGTTGCATGCTTATGATTGTGTGTGTGTGTGGGTTTGCCAGCATGCATGTTAGTTCTGGGCAGCGTCTGTGCATTGCAAGTCCTATTAAAAAAGGATTGCCTGTTCGACTTTCTTCAGCACATTAACTCATCTTCAGTTATTTAAATGACCAGAGCGTAATGTTTCAGTTTTTGACAACTGATACGATGTGGATCTTATTATCAGGAGGGAGAATATGAGAAACCAATACAATGCAGAGAGAGAGGAAAACAACATGTATTTCTCTCCATACTGGCAGTGGTCCTGAGGAGAGTGAACTAGAACACAGACGAGGTACCCGACCAATGTCTGGCGGAGGCGGGACGCTTCTCAGCCAATCAGTTGCAGCCGGCCCCCTCCCCCTATTCCTCTCTATTTTGGAGCATGCAAGGGGAATGTGTGATATATAAAATGTGCGAGGATGGGAGAAGGGGGGGGGGCGGGGGGGCAGTATCATAAAACTCTGAGACTGGCTCTGAGCAGAGCAGAGGTAAAACAGACCAAGCGAGTGCAGCATCGAATACAGCATACCTCCTTCTGCAAGCCAGTGTCCAGGATCCTGGTCTCCCAGTCCGACTACATTGTATCCCGTCTCTCGCTCCTTACGTTGGCACGATGCCTGAATGCTGGGATGGGGTGAGTCATTAGAACAGGGGCCTAGGGGGAGGGGTGTCAACGGTCTGTGTGTGTGTGTGTGTGTGTGTGTGTGTGTGTGTGTGTGTGTGTGTGTCTGTGTATCTGTGTCTGTCTGTGTGTCTGTGTCTGTCTGTGCTTGTGTGAATGAGAAATAGCTCCTGTGTATCTATTTGCTGATGAGAATATTCAGCAAGGGAGCGTGCAAGCATAATGTTTACAAAAAAATAATCTTATCCGGATAAACATTTGTTTCATTGCATGTTTAATAACAACAATTTGTAATTCTTAATGTAATATTAGTGTTTTTTTTATGATCAATCACTGATGGAGGAACATGCGTCTGGCTACTGCTTGCTGCAGCTGCATGTTGGTTTGTGTAGATTGGTGAGTCACGCTTTGAGCTTGGCCAACTGACACAGATGTGGTGCTGAGCTGCTACTGTAGCAGACGACTGCTGGCCATGCATGCACGCGCAAAGGAACAGTGCATGTGTGTGTCTGTATGACGTGTGGTCGTGGAATTGCTAATCGCGGGCACAGGTGTATGTCAAATAAATATAGCTCTGCAACCTTGAGAACAAGGAGACAAGCTATGTGTTTTCGCATTATGAAAAAAAACTGGATTTGTTGCAGTGGAGTGAGGGAGAGCTGGAGGCAGAGAGAGAAAGAGTGTTGTCGATATGTGATCCGTACTGCAGATAAAAAATATTTATCTTGCCACATACCATTGTGTAGATGTTAAACATAAGCTTTCGACCCGGCCCTTATTTAATTGCATATTCTATCTTAATAATAATAAATAATAATACATTTAATTTAGAGGCGCCTTTCAAGACACCCAAGGTCACCTTTCTTCTATTTATTCCATCGACAGCAACATACAGGTCATGTGGAGCTGAAAAGAAAACCTGCTTAAACAAAGGGGGATGCGACAAAGTCTCTTTTTGGACCGCATGCATGAGCTTTGATAACAATAACATGGGGGATGATGGGCGCCCGAGACAGACGAAGGGGTTAGGGTCTCAGATTACCCAGCAATGTGCTATAGCGCTTAGGGTTTATTTCAGGAGGTCCAGAGAACAAAGACGTACCAGGTGGACTGTCGTGGTGGACGGCTGTCAGTGCGTCTCTTCAAAAGGAGTGAAGCTGGGTTTGGGGTTTAGCTGTAAACCCCCGTAGAGAAGGGGTAGAATGTGTCTGTCACTGGCTGAACATGAATGCTGCCCTCCCCCCCCCCCGCCATATCCCCATAATCCTCTGAAATCTACTCTACTCAGGCCTGTCTATGTACTTGCACAAATCAACACGCAGACACAAATCTACCACCTCCATTTTGAATTCAGAGCAGTGGAGGCTGTCACAAAGTTGGCTTAAACCATTAGTTTGTTTTTGTCTGCCCTTTTCCATATTTTCCAATTAATAACAAAGATAAAGGAAAGACAGCCATCATAGTGATGCATACAAGTGTTTAGAAGTGCTGTATTGTATCTTGATAATTGTATCTAAATTAGAAACAATTAAAACATTTGATTAATTTCAGAGTAAATAGAATTCATATAGTTATCCATTAAGAGTACATAGTAAATTGTAACATTAATCAACAAAAGTTCAATCCTTTTTTTCACCATTTCTGCATTAACAAGACTCCATTCTATTCAAAGTTTGTTGTAAATACTGCAGGTGTGAACGGACTGTGATAGACACATGGTCTCCCGTAGGCTGTGTCAGGGGTGTGTGAAACAAGTGTGTCTTGCTGTGTGTTTCAGGAACACGATGTCGAGACCCCCTATGGGATGCTGCATGTGGTGATCCATGGGGCACCCAAAGGAAACAAGCCAGCCATCCTCACCTACCATGATGTGGGCCTCAACCGTGAGTAGAGTGTGTGTGTGTGTGTGTGTGTGTGTGTGTGTGTGTGTGTGTGTGTGTGTGTGTGTGTGTGTGTGTGTGTGTGTGTGTGTGTGTGTGTGTGTGTGTGTGTGTGTGTGTGTGTGTGTGTGTGTGTGAGTGGTACAGATGTGACAAGCTGTTCAGAGAGGTGTTTCTGCACTTATTAAATGTGATAACTGGATTTAAAGTGCTAGCACAGACACATACGTAAGATATTTTACAGCTAGTGCCCTCGACATTCAATCTTGTTGTATGATAACATTTTCTAGGGTTATGTCATGTAATTTGGGTTATGATCCATGAATTTTTGGTCTAGTATGTCTTTCTCTGTGTTAGTTAATACAAATTGGCGGCCATGAGATTTTCGTGAGAGTATTACAAAATGAGTCTCAATAATACATTAATCGACTTAAGATTCGATTGGATGAAGACTCTGGTGGTCGATTGAAATGCCAGCCAAACTCAGATAGACACGATGGATAGAGTTAGATAGAGCGAGGGAGTGAGTGAGAGGGACAGAATGTGATGGAGAGAGTGAGTGTGAGAGAAAGAGGGAGAGAAAGAGAGAGAGAGGGGTAACAAGAAATGTAGGTCAGAAAAACAACTTGCCCATCATGCAGTATGGAGCAGTGGCTGGGTAAGGGTTGGGCAGCAATCCAACAGGGTGAGTGTGTGTATGTTTGTGTGTGTGTGTGTGTGTGTGTGTGTGTGTGTGTGTGTGTGTGTGTGTGTGTGTGTGTGTGTGTGTGTGTGTGTGTGTGTGTGTGTGTGTGTGTGTGTGTGTGTGTGTGTGTGTGTGTGAGGACACATTTTTACTGACTTACTTTTATCCAGTATCGCTTTCTTACTTGTACGCTATAACCTTTAGTTTTACAGACGAAATAACAATCTATCAATCGATCAAGATCCTCGTCACTTGACCATTGCTGGCATAGACGATGACATTATTTTGGAGAACCTATCTGAGCTTCTCTTCCCTAATTCCCTTTCAATGCCTTTGGAAAGAGAGGTCTGATGTGAGGGGGGCGTTTCAGTTGGTTGCAATCTGCAACATCACCCCTAGATGTCACTAACTCATAAACACTGCATTTTAAATGCATTCAAAAATGAATTAACTGTCCCTTTGGATGAATATTCATCAATACTATTGTGCAAATGAATGTGGCCAAGGGACAAAAGAACGATCAACAAAATCTAAGAAGGGAGTGGTGTTGGGAGAGGGAGAAGATTTAGCCAGAATCCATCGGGAGAGTGAAAGACCATGATGATGAGGAGAGGGAGTTTTGTAGACGGAGGAAACAAATAAACACCTTTTGGATCCTAACCCTGCGGTATGTGTTCATGTGAGCAGCTGTGTGGTAACACGGGTCGACGTATAAGTGCTGCTCATGGGTTTATGCGGTCACCTCTCTTTGCCCTTACGGTCTGTCACCGCTAATGGAAGCGTTTAATTAACCGTGTGATCGGAGCGTCCCCCAGAGGCCCAGTCTGGAGCCCCAAAGTGGGCCAACCGCAGATCTGGTATAGGTGTATTCAGGCTAGATGGGGACTTGGCATCTATTATTCATGTGTCTGTTTTTCTAAATACCACGTCCTTCTCTCCCCTCCTCGTCCCAAGACAAGCTGTGCTTCAACAGCTTCTTCAACAGCGAGGACATGTTGGAGATCACCAAGCACTTTGTGGTCTGCCACGTGGACGCTCCTGGCCAGCAGATAGGGGCGTCTCCCCTGCCACAGGGGTACGGGCGGCACACACACACACACACACACACACACACACACACACACACACACACACACACACACACACACACACACACACACACACACACACACACACACACACACACACACACACACACTTATACACACAGACACACACACACACACACACACACACACACACACACACACACACACACACACACACACACACACACACACACACTACGACACATGCACACACACACACACACACACACACACACACACACACACACACACACACACACACACACACACACACACACACACACACACACACAAAGACATATGCACCAGCACACACATCCACACACGTGCACATACACACACACACACATGCACACACGTGCACAAATGCACACAGACACGCTCCCAGACACGTGCAGACGCACGTACACAAACACACAAACATACAAACGCACACACACTAAATAACAAAAACACACAAATAAGGAATGACTGATTGTACATGAAGCATAAGGCCTACTCGAGGCTCAACACCTTCTTGCCTGTTCCCACACAGGTACCTGTACCCCACTATGGACCAGCTGGCAGGGATGCTGCCCAGTGTGGTGCAGCACTTTGGGTGGGTAGCAGTCCCATGTGCATGGACATGTTTCAATGTGTGAATGCAATGCAGATTTTGATGTGTGCCTGTATGGATTAGACCACTAAGTGATCTATACTTTGTGAAAATGATTGAAGCAATCAGAGTACCGATTGGCTTTGAATGTCTGTTTGGGTGTATTTTCAGCTTCAAGAGCATCGTTGGGGTTGGGGTTGGAGCTGGAGCCTACATCCTGGCCAAGTTTGCGGTAAGTGAAAGCCTTCTGAGACTGTCAATGTACTGCTAGCAATGCAGACCACCTGAGGACCACATTTCCGTTGTCCTCAGGTTATACTGAGATGAAAAGAACTTCAGCAGCATGTCAGTCTTTGAATATAAATACAACATGCACATGAGTGCAATCCTTATACTCACAATGACTTCAATGTGAGACTTCAATGTTTTAACATCTGTCCCTCTCTCCATTTCTTCCTTCCCTCTTCATTTCTATCCTGCTATCTGTCTGTCCGCCTCTGTCCGTCTGGGTCTCTCTCTCTCTCTCTCTCTCTCTCTCTCTCTCTCTCTCTCTCT
>NC_079420.1:17508200-17513200 GCF_026213295.1 Gadus chalcogrammus
GGGGGCTAGGGTAAATCATATACATGTTCATGGCGTGCTAGGGGTTTCATAAATATATGGCCTGTAAATCCCTTTGAGTCTGTAACTGTGATTAAGGGCTATACAAATTAAACTGACTTAACTTCACTCGATTTTTTTTTTTGCCTCATAAAAAAGTTTCATTAGCCTTCACTTTAATCCTCTCCTCTTTCCCTCCAGGTTGAATGCAACTCAAAACTGGATCCAACCAACACAACCTTCCTAAAGGTACATTATTTAAACAACATATGGATTGCCTAATTTGACAATTGCTTACACAAGGCAAATACATTTTCAATGTATTGAACCTGATTTTACATTTTTTACTATAAACATTAGTTTGATGTGGTATCTGATTTATTTACCATATAGTACTGGATTTTTATAGTTTACAGTATAGTTCTGTACTTTATAGTTAACTGCATAGTTTACGTTGCATTATTGTAATATATAGGGCTTTACTGTATTGTTAGTTTGACGCACCTTTTCTGTGTCAGATGGCGGACTCCGGCGGACTGCCCCAGCTCACACAGGTAACAGAACACTCCAGAACCTTGGGGATACATAAGAACAATAGAGCTTGCTCTTTAGCGCTCTCATTTTGTACCCTGCTGATGATGTTCCTTAGAGAAGAGAAAGAGAATTTGGTCCATTATCAATGACAATTGATTAAATAGTCATTCAAAAAGATGTTATTATGCTTTTTAGGCAGACCATAGTCTACTTCATATTGGTGTCGGCAAAATGTATTTAAATAAAAATCCAGAATTGTTTTGTTTTTCTAAGCCTGCCAAACTGGCCGAAGCCTTCAAGTACTTCCTCCAAGGCATGGGCTACAGTAAGTACTCACACTGGACAAATGGGGCTTACTCACCCAGCGCATATCTCGGTTCTATGTTGTTCTCAACATTCAGCATCAGTTCCATCACCTAGCTAGTGTTAGTGTGTGTATGTTTGTGTCTGTGTGTGTTTATGTGTGTGTTTGTGTCAGAACATTTAGCCTGTTTATCAATAAGCCATGGTGAATCCACATGTAAGTTTAGAGAATTAAGGATATCTGTTTACGTATACATATATATACAGTATATGATTTATTATGTATTATTATTAATATGATTATACATATTTATATAAAATAATTATATCAATGTTTTTTCCAGAATACAAACTCAAAGTATTAGAAAAATTGTAATGATCTCCCCAACTCTGACCCCCATGAGGTTGATATCTATCAAAGAGGTAGATGTGTTAATGGCTCCCCTCACTGTGTCTCCCTTAACCCGTTCTCTCAGTCGCGTATGTGAAGGATCGAAGGTTGAGTGGAGGGCCAGGTACTTCCTCCTTCCTGTTCACCTCTGACTGCTATTGGCTGGCATGATCTGCTGATCAACATCAGCAAATGGTTGACTAAGATCCTGTTTATTTAATTGTTCTTACTTTTATTTTTACCCGTCAAGCATTTCAGAGGGTTGTGCAACTCACTTTCAGTTTCTTTATCAAGAAGTATTTTTCTGAACTTGGAAAAATATTGGACCTGGTTCCACCCCAGCCATTACATTTCTCTCTGCATGTCATTCAAACAGTTATAATGAAGTAAGTCTGAATAACTTTATCCATACATTTGGGAATGATATAAACTCTCATGAATAGGAGAGTCTCAAATCATTCCTCGCCAAATTCCCACCTCGACCACATATTGCATGGTGCCTCAAGGTTGAATGAGCCACGAATGTGTTTCAATGTGCAGACATATGGTCGTGCTTCATACAACAACCTTTCCCATTACTAAGGAATGTCTTCCGAGAGCAACAGGTGGCTGTTATGGCCTGTTGGCTGGCTGCTCCAGGGAAATCTCTTCAGTTTATTCCCATCGGCATGTCCCCGCATCTTTCTGCTGGCAGTTGATGAACCTCCATTGAGATGGTGTCTAACGATGGAATGTCTCTTCTGATATCTCTCTCTGTTTCTCTCTCTCTCTCTCTCTCTCTCTCTCTCTCTCTCTCTCTCTCTCTCTCTCTCTCTCTCTCTCTCTCTCTCTCTCTCTCTCTCTCTCCCTCTCTCTCTCTCTCTCCCTCTCTCTCTCTCTCTCTCTCTCTCTCCCTCTCTCTCTCTCTCTCTCTCTCTCTCTCTCTCTCTCTCTCTCTCTCTCTCTCTCTCTCTCTCTCTCTCTCTCTCTCTCTCTCTCTCTCTCTGTGTTCCATGATCCCAGTGCCGTCTGCCAGCATGACCCGCCTGGCCCGCTCCCGGACCGCCTCTCTGACCAGCGGCAGCTCCATAGAGGCGGCCCGCTCCCGAACCTGCACCCACTCAGACAGCACCGAGGGGGTGGCCCCGGTCACCCAGACCATGGAGGTGTCCTGCTGAGGACGCCCAGCTGAGAGGGAGGGAGAGAGAAAGAGAGAGAGAGAGAGAGAGAGAGAGAGAGAGAGAGAGAGAGAGAGAGAGAGAGAGAGAGAGAGAGAGAGAGAGAGAGAGAGAGAGGGAGGGGGGGGAAGGACGTAGACGAAGGACTGAGAGGAAGACACTCTGTATCGGGTGATACAGAGAGTGAGCAGATGAGAAGCGGGTGGAAGGTTGTGCAAGATCAGTAAAAGGTGTATAGTGGAGTTTTGGTGAACCGTAAGAGAGCCACCAAAGGGAGGGTCCCGGAGGGGAGTGAGATGCATCGATCAGCGGGCACACAGAGCACTCCTGAAACAAGGTGTAGATAATGCTTTATCCGTCTCCCGTCTTACGTGCGTTGCCGCCACCTCTAAATATGCAACCTTGACCCAGTAATTGTCCCCCTATCGTTAAAAAAACAGGAGTTATCCAACATCCGTTTTGTAATTGTTACATATGAAACAGGTGTTTCCATTTGTGTTGGCTCAGTGTATCCGCAAGACTTCTCTTTCCCCCTCCTACCGCTTTTTTTTCTTCTTCTTTCTCAAAATAAAGACTTCTGCCATCAAACCACTTCAACCTGCCAGTATATGATCCATGAGGCAATATGGGAAATCCCATGACAATATTATTAACAATGTATAATCTCAAATATCTGAGGATTTATTTAGAAATTAGTACATGGGGCATGCATCTCAGTGCTGAATCTCTCTCCAGGTGCCCACCCACAAACCTACCTTCTATAATACACTTCTCCCCCCTTCCCCAACAAGATGCTCCGAACCTCCCAGGCGTCCCAGTCACACCCTAAAGGGCTATCAGCTAAAGTCACACTTTTCTGATGTAACGCTCACTTCAATGGATCAATGATAATGGATTCATGTTGTTCTACAATGCATTGGGGCCCGAGTGCAACAATGGATTATTGAGAGAGAATAATTTATGATCTGAGAATGTAAAGGATGCAAAGGGTGTGCCGTGGAGAGGTTCAGTACGATAGGAACAAAGAGGGGAAAGTATTTTGTTCCCTTGAATAAATATTGCTGTACAATGTTGGGGGGGGTCCCTCGATAGGTGAAATGAGAGGTCGCAGATGTCATTTCCTTTATCCTAACAGCTGGTGTCCCAACCCTGCACTTGAGGTAGGATAGATGCTGGTCCTTCTCTTTTTTTGTTGCACTTTTACTTCCTTTGTACGTTTTGGGCATGTTAGCCTCCACAGGTAAATATTGTATTGTAACATACGCACACACACGCACACACACACACACACACACGCGCACGCACGCACGCACACACGCACGCACGCACGCACGCACGCACGCACGCACGCACGCACGCACGCACGCACGCACACACGCACACACACACACACACACACACACACACACACACACACACACACACACACACACACACACACACACACACACACACACACACACACACACAGAGCCACTGACAACTTTCTGTTCCTAATCCCTTCGAGTCATGTCTGTTGGTTTTTTAACAGTGACAGTAGGTTTTAATCTGATATTTGTTACTATGAATCTTCTTCTTACTGCCATTACGATGAATCTGTGTTGAGCAATAAGACGTTCTCCTATATTTGTTCTTGCTCAGACCATTTGTTATTGCCGGTGGCTTACATTTAAAGGTTGTTTCAAAGGCAAAATATGTACTTTATTAATATCCGGTCTCGGATTAATGAAATAAATCTTTTGTCTTACTTTTTGAGTTTGTTTCTATTCACAAAGGTAGAAAGAAATGCTTACTCTAACCTGCTTTGTTGTCATTCTGGTATGTATTGTAAAGTACAATTCTAATATATATCTATGAATATATGTAAACAAACATAGATACACATACCAAGTGAGCTGTCTCTGCCCATGTAATGATCATGTAATGAATAGAAAATAAAGATAATATCTCATTGAATGAGTCTGACCTGATCATGCTCTCATGACTATACATAAACTACAGAAAGCATCCACAAATCGCATGCTTGCTTGCCAAAGCGGTTGTTAGTCTTGAAGTTTTGGTTTTAGATCAGAGTCTTTCCAGTGTTAAGCTACTTGTCTTAAGTTCCCACAATAAGCAGTATTTTCAAACATTTTAAGATACAATTCAAGTAAATTAAGAACTATGTGCAGGGTAAGGATGGCAATGACTATAGAGACATTTTTATTAAAGAAAAACAAGTGTTGAATGAAAAGAGAGTGCATAATATATATATATATGAATGTACTGGAACAGTTAATCTCAATTAATCACTTTCTACACATGTGCAGATTATGGTTGCGATGTTGTTGGCTACAAACCAAAGAAGCTACTCAAACTTAGCCTTGTAGGAGGTCATAAACCCTTCCCCATAGACATGTATCATTTGATCCACTGGGCTGTAGTTCACCGAATAGATATGGTTGGACATTTTGCTGATGTGTATGCCGATGTCGAACCTCTCCACACCCGTGGCGGTGTCCAAAGAGTAGAAGATCTCCTCCACCTCCGGGCTGACGTAGCGTGTGGCGTAGAGGACGCCAAACGCCACGAAGCTATTGGTCGCCGAATTCTTGTAGACCGACGTGTGCCAGGTTTCA
>NC_079420.1:17518200-17520700 GCF_026213295.1 Gadus chalcogrammus
TGTTTATACTATACACCAACAACTGCTCCAGCCCTCACACTGGTGGGCATTTAATTAAGTTTGCTGACGATACAGCACTGGTCAGAGGTCAGCCTCCTCCAAGGAGATGAGCAGAACCATGGCCCAGTCCTACATGAGTCCCTTGACTGGTGTGAAAAATCCCGTCTCCTGCTAAACACCTCAAAGACTAAAGAGATGGCTTTTGATTTTAGGAGAGACAAAGCATTTCGTTCAACGATTATCCATGGGCCGCCCATACGGTCTGTCCATGAGTATAAGTATCTGGGGGTGGTTTTAGACAATAAGTTGAAGTGGGAGCAGTACACAGAACTCATTCAGAAAAAAAGGACTATAAAGGCTTTACTTTTTAAAAAGGCTGATCTCATTTGATGTAGACTGCAAAATGGCTAAGAGGTTCTACACTGCTTATGTGGAGAGTGTCTTGACCTCCTGCATAATCTGCTGGTTCGGCAGCGCGGCAGAAGCACAGAAGAGTAGGATTAGGAAAATAGTGACCACTGCCAGCCAGTTGTTAGGTAGTAATTTAAATAGTCTGGAAAACACCTACTGAGAGAGAGTTCAGAATAAAGCTGAAAAGATTTTAGAAAATTCAAAACAACCACTTTTTTTCCACCTTTGAACTATTAGCTATTATCCTCAGGTAGCAGGTTTCGAAAATAGGATAAAACAGTCATTCATTCCACAATCCATCAGCTTTTTAAACAAACATTTAAAAATAAGGTTTTAATTGTTGGTTGAAAATGCCAACATCTTTAGATGTGTCCTTGAACTACGTGGGAAATTAGATTTTGGGGGCTTGTCTTGTCAGTGGTTGTTTATTTTTTGTTGTTTGTTTTTATGTTGTTGTCATGTGTATCTGTCTATTCACTGAGAACAATTTCCCCAAGGGGACAATAAATTATCTATCTATCTATCTAATTTGTATTAGGGGTTGACTTATATTTATTCAGTTTGAGTTGATTTTTTATTTTATGGTTAATTCCTACAGGTTACTTATTGATAATATTTAAGATATTGGTTGCGGCTCCAAATTTAGACGACATCATTCAGGTCCCTTCTTAACATCTTTTAGATTGTTGGACCAAAGACCAGTTGGTTCAAATGACAGATCTTTATGGGGTTGCATCTTTAAGTCCCTTCACAGACAAGCATAAAGATAACCATATTACAAAGCTTGATTCTTTTCCACTTCCACGTTGGGAAAATGTTGTTGATCTGGTAGGATCCTCGAATTATGACATCAAGTTTGATCTTCTTAAGTTTACTGGAAGGTTCCCTTATCTCCTAAAGCAAGTTGGATTTTAGCTGTTTATGACACCCTCTGGCCAGTATACATTAATGCCTTTTTGTTTTAATGCAAAGTACTGGAGACTTTTCAATGCCTTATAAATCAGTGATAAATCTGGTCTGTGGGTTTTGACGTTAATTTGTATGACAGTCAATTACAATGACTACTGTGCTCCGTATGTCCTACACATCCAAACTGTGTTTGAAAGTTTGGCATGGGCACACCTGACAGTTGATCTGGCCAGATGTGACTTTGCTAAGGTAACAGTGACATACCTGGGCATATTTAAAGGCACCCAGTGCAACTTTATGTAAACATTCAATGAAAAATAAACATTCAATTTCTAGTCTTTTTTACACGTAGTAAGTTTCAATAACTCCATACCATTACATATCGACATTCAAGGAGCAAAGATGAGACGTCGCTGTGTGGTGAGAACTGATAGAAAATCGTAAACAACAACAATCGCCGGTGGGGAGAAGCCATTTTTCCATTGACTGGAAGCCTGCTTTATTTATTGTAGGTTACAAAAAATAAAGAAAATGGCGGCATTGTTGTTGTTATTGATTTTCTATCAGTTCTCACCACACAACGACGTCTCATCTTTGCTGCTTGAATGTCGGTATGTAATGGTATGGAGTTATTGAAACTTACTACGTGTAAAAAAGACTAGAAATTGAATGTTTATTTTTAAGCCTCGAAAGTTGCACTGGGTGCCTTTAATAGTACAAAATAATGGTGGCAGTGTGACCTCACACTGAAAAGGACAAAGTGAAGCCAATGAAAGCAGTGAGATCAGTGCATGTTGCCATTCAAAGCACTTGCTTGGGAATATCAAATAATACCTTTTTGCTTATACTGCTAATAATAAAGATGATGATATTCTTCTGTTTCATAATTACCATCAAATTATAACATATAATAACTTTATTTTATCCTTTATTTAGACTTATTCTATTCATGTAGTTACTTGTTTTTGGTTGAGCTAACCTCCATCAGAAAGCTGTCATGGTCAATTTTAAAATATGTCAGACAGGTACTACCGTACAAAGGCAAGTTAGGCGTCATGACTCAACATGAACTTGTGGCAATGTTTATCTTGTTGTTGTGGCCAACTATCTTGATTCAATCTTGCTCGGTTCAATTCTCTGGAATAAAATGTGTAAACATCGGATGAAAAATCAAGGAAGG
>NC_079420.1:17525700-17659211 GCF_026213295.1 Gadus chalcogrammus
ATTGATAATAATCACAAAATATATCTGATCTCTAAATTGTACTATATCAGAGTTCTCCATAGACCCCGGCGCCCAGCTATATAGCCACTTAGATATTCCATGTGGGTTGTTTCTGACTAAATTAAAGGTAATGTCAAAAAATCCGCCATGTGTTTCCTGCTTCCATTGGTTCTGAACAACCTAACATAAGAGAGCTTACAAATACTTTTCCAATAGCAAGATAACAATAAAGGTTTTATGCGCAAACCTCATCACTTAGGCTAGACAAGTTTATATGATTACATTGGCATCTACTTAGTATATCTTATGACAATGGCAGGACATTTAATTGGCCAATGTTCTTAAGCTCATGTCCAACATTTCTGTGGGCCAATAAGAAAACAAGGAGGGCTTAAACTCATAGTAAGGATGTTCTTTTTACAAATTCTTTGTTAAGTGTTTCAGGTCCACCCAATAGATCAGAGGGCACATAAAGTGTGTCTAAAACCACCAAACCATTTCTAATTTTGGATGAGTCCCAATCAAAACCTCACTTCGGTGAAAACAACATTTCTCATGGTATAGGCCAGGCCTGCTTGAGTGCATAGCTAAGTGGTAAGATGACCTGGTTCTTATGCATAATGTATAATACATGCTGCGTCATAATTGCAACAATTAAAGTCTATGTCTTTACCTCTCTGTGCACTCTCTATCCCATTCTTGTCTTGTTTCATAGCTGAGCACTATGTATTTAGTGAATGCTTACACCCACTCTCTCTCACACCACCTAGCCTTTTAATTGGCATCCTTTACGTTCAGTGGACTTTTCCCTCTGTACACATATTGGATAATGTTAACTATTGTCCGCAGGGTTGATCTATTCTTAGACGGGCTGAAACCAAAAATTAAAAAAAGACTGAGTGAAACTGTCGTTCAGGCACTTTGAGTTGACCGTTCCTCTATTCAGACCCATCATCTACACTTTGGTCAAGGAATAAAACCTCTGATCAAAAAGCACTAAACTGCAATAAAAAAAAAACTTTCATTTTAATGAGGTTCCAATATTATATATTATTGCCTATCTTTTTTGTCACAGATGATTGTTTAATATGGACCTCTAATTTAATTAAGCCAGCTAGCCACCAACTCTCGGCCGGACATTGCACGTTTGGTGCCCTAGGCAAGCTCTTTGATCCCTATAGGATGTGCGCCCCCATCACTGTCTGTATTCATTGTTAAAAAGGATTGTCTTCGATACACACATTTTGTGATTATTGTCTGTATCACACACTCAGAACCGCAATTGGCTTGCAGCTTGCACACGAAGAGTGTACTCTGTGTACGACTGTTGCGGTCCATTCCAGTTTGTACACTAGGTGGCTCTATGACCACACATATGTTTAGTGCTGTGGTCTGGTTTACTGTGGCTAGCAGGCTGCCTGTCTGACACACCCGGAATCCTGCCCTCATAATAACATACCTAAATAGTAACTGAGAGGTTGGCCACATCATGTTCAGAGGCAGTATTGGCTTCCATCTGAGGCTACTGGATGTACACGTGTCTGTGTTTGATATGGAGGATGTTTCTAGTTAGGTTCCTGCTTGGGTTGGCATCTAGGAAGACCTCAAACGTAAATTAAAGCAAAGACACAGCCTAGCATTCTATACCTAGAACTATAGCCAACATGTTTTAGATTATAATTAATGTTTTGACGCTTTTTATATATTTATGTACAGACAAACATACACACAAACACGCACACATTGTATGTTTGTACATACACAATGTAAGATTGCTGCACATGATTGGCAGCAGTGATGGATTATGGATAGCATTGTTTCTTGGGTGAATTAGTTCAACCATGAACACATCTTTCCATTAGCATGAGTGTGTCACTTTCTATACTCTATTATTTCAACTGCCAGAACCCAGTGCATTAGTGATGAATACAGGCCGCTCCTGCTGGCCTCCACCAGCAGCCAGGAGCACTGCTTAAATGGGGCAGAAATTAGCACCTCCTGTTGGGCCATACGGGATCATGGTTAATGTGTCGTGCTGTGCTTTGCTGCTTGCTTGCTGTGAAAAGAAGATTCAGACACAAAAGTGTGATCAGAATGGCTCTGTGGGAGTGTGTGTGTGTGTGTGTGTGTGTGTGTGTGTGTGTGTGTGTGTGTGTGTGTGTGTGTGTGTGTGTGTGTGTGTGTGTGTGTGTGTGTGTGTGTGTGTGTGTGTGTGTGTGTGTGTGCGTGTGTTTGTGAGTGTGTGTGCGTGGTAGTGTGTGTGTGTGTGTGTGTGTTAGTGTGAGCACACATGCATGCAAAACATATAATTCCCGACAGGTTCTCAGCCTTAGAGTTTACCTTGACGATGAATTCTTCTGGAATACGCTGTCTGAAAGAAGCCATATCGACTCATTGAGGTGAATCGTATTTTGCTTTGGGCAACACAGAGAAAGTTGATTTGAATATAAAAACAAGTCTATGCAAAACACCAGTGACCTAGAGATTGGAAAGGAGTGGGTGTGCAACTCTGTTTTTTTTATAATTGAAAGAACAGAGATGCCTTCATTGTGCCTTTATTTGTACAATGGAGTTGTTTCAGAGTGAAACACGAATGTCTGAAATCGATCTAAGCAAAACGGGACAGAGGCAGAGGGGATAGAGTGATTTTTCAGAATGAAGGAAAGAGAGATGTAAAGAGGTAAAAAAAAGATGTGGTGGGTACAGGGTGTGGAACCCTGGCTCCCATGGGTGGACCCTGTAGAAGGACATTGTAATGACAGGGCATCTAGTAGTTTGAAGATATAAATACGTTCTAAACGAACACAAGTTCTGTTCCTATGGGATGAACCTGGACAGCCCCACCCACTGGGGCTGAAATGACAGGGTGGCTCGAGATGTGAGCCTGTATGGGAGAGTTCAGCAAACGGTGTAGCAGTACAAGACTGTTCGCTCATCAGAAATGGGTCACTGCTCCAAAGAATCTATACAGATACATTCATACTATTACAATGATGACTTCTCCTCAGATTGCCAGTAGTTAGAAATTATTGTTATGTATGAAACAGTTCCATATCACCTACGATATTATGTAAATTACATAATTAGATCATATATCCACATATAGCTGTTTCCTTCTGGAGCTGCACATAATGTTACCCTCCCTAAATGCTTCAAGCAGATTCAAAACTGACTCTGAGAGTCCAAGGCAAAGACTGTCCCTCTGACCGTATTATGATCCATAAGCTTCCACAGGTGGAGAATACTTTTGGCAGGACATGGGAACCTGCTGAGCCCATAATGGCCTCAGACACTCCCTAACCAAACTGGTTGGTGTCATAAGTGGATCGGATGAATTCATTATCAATAGGCCCTTTTCACATAAAGAAAAACACAGGTGTAGCTCTTAACACTCTTAACAATTATATCCGTATTAAATTACTGTAAATCAAAGGTTTGGCACTGCACCAGTACAGACACAACTACTCAGTAAATATATTGACCATACTACGGGCATAAATAAAAAATAATCTAATGTTAAAAGAGATTGCCCGAACAAGAATTTACTGTTGACATCCTGGAAAAGGATAAAAACAGGTCCCCAAAAGTCCACAGAAAGGTTTAATTGATGACAAACAAACAACTAATTAAAAGTTGCAATTATGTAGATTTGATCGGATTTGTATCAACAGGTATTATAATTATTACTTTTATTTATTTTATAAAATGATAAAGACCACTCTGATTAAATTGCATTCATACTAATTAGGTGTTATTGATATGCGAGCCCCTTATTTTTGTCTGTGGTCCATAATTATGAGCCTGAAAGAAGAAATAGCAGCACACACTTTCACACTCTGCAGACTATCGTCCATTCAGTGCATTTCAAAATAAACTCTACAAAGCAACATCTCCTTCCGTGGGGGGGAGTGTGTTCATGCATGTGCTGTATCCACTCCTCCGAAAGCTTCCCTTTGAAACAAATCCTCCTTGAATGTATGTATTCACTCATGTGTTTAAGAAAGTGCTTAGCGGTCTTCACTTGAGACTTCCATAGCAACGGCACAGTTGTTTTTTGACTTCAGAGCCAGAGCACGTGCCTCATACTAACACGCGGTGACTCAGGGGTCAAAGGGTTAATACAGTGTAGGCGGCTCTAATTCTGAAATGAAGCCTTTGAAGATGGCTGCTTTTCAAATGAGGAGAATGATGTTGCCAAATGGTCAGTTCATAAGCATGTAGATGGACGTAACTGACTCAGTTAAAACTCTGAATTGTGTTTACGTTTGTCCTGTTTACGAACATAGAGATTTAGATGATTCAGTATATAACAGCTTTTTTATAAACCTTTATATTGAAGGATTCTTAGCACTACATATGTGAAAAGCCACAGGATGTCTCACCATCTTGCTGACTGGACTAGAGGGATTGAGAACACAATCGCGCTCATTAATATGTTGTGATAAGAAAATATGTTGATGTATCTTAAAAGATTTCAGCGCATGTGTGAGCTGATGAACATATTCCTTCAATTTATGACTCACATAGAACATATTTGGCTATCTTACTATTGAAGAGAGGAACGCATTAATTTGGGTAGTAAGACATTCAGTATGACAATAACACTGAGTTTTAAAGTTGGAGATATTACAGTGTGTGATCTGGAGACCCAACTGAGGAGAAAGCCAACAAAACTGTGGGAGGCCTCTCAGAGAGTGGATAGATGCTGAAAGCCTTCCTAATCCCATAATCTTTAATAGAATACCTCTTGTTAGCTGGATTCTGGCCTCATGTGAGTGAACCCCCCTCTGACCCAGCATGTATTTGCTTCAGCCTATTTTCTACAATCCAACATGCGAAGTATAATCATCATTACGGCCCTTTACAGGAACATATACTGTTGTTAAGGTAGTATAGAACACACACACACACACACACACACACACACACACACACACACACACACACACACACACACACACACACACACACACACACACACACACACACACACACACACAAACACACACACACACACACACACACACACACACACACACACACACACACACACACACACACACACACACACACACACACACACACACACACACACACACACACACACACACACACATAAACAGACAAACACACTGAAAGCAAACAGTGCAAGTTTCAATATCATCGCAGAAAATATGTTGGTTAATGGGATTGATATTAATGTTCCACCTATTAATATTTATTGAAAAGGGCTGTTTGTCCTATCTCACAGGCACTTCATTTTAAATGTAAAAACAAACCCCATTAGTTTGTCCCATCATTCATCCTCTATCATCTGCGTCATTCCCCACACTTCCTGAGCTGACAGCTCCCATCGGACTAATAATGGATAATCCATTTGCCCCATCACCCAGAAGCCAGAAGCCACCCAATTGATTTTTGCCTATTCATAATGGACCTGGCAGCCCCAGATTTCTATCAAATATAGACATGCGACATTTAATTATAAAAAACAATATTTTATTGATATGCAACAAAGTATAGAACTACATATTGCCTTAGTAAACAAAACGCTTCACACAAACTACCTGGCCAAGCAGCTGTTGATCACGATGACCCAAACAGCTGCATTTGTTCGCAATTTGTCTTCTCATTCTTTCACGTTTGACCTTACTATATCCTTTGGCTTTTTACCCTGCTGCGTCTCTTCATGGCCTCTCGTATTGTCCTTGTCTTTTCACCACCTGATATCACATTTATTTCAACATCACAAATACATTCGTAGATGCCCTCCCCATAGGTCCTCACTTGTGCTGCACTTTGGGCGGTGATCAATCGGGCCGTGTGCTTCCAGTCCGCCCCTGTTGTGTGGTGTACCTCTAAGAGGATCAGCAGCTTCATTAAATAGAGAGGCCTGCAGTTCCCTATCAGCACCTGACAGCAGGTAAAAGATGTGAGATGGGAATACTGAGTGACTCAATGGGGAATCGCACGTCACTCAAGCAGCTTTCATCAAGGCTGTATCAACTGTTTTCTTTTTCAGAATTCAATTTTTGCGGGTGATCAAGGAACGGGGAGATGTTCATTGAGCGGAAATAAAGTGTTTTTTGTCAATGACTTCATATATAGTAACATTGGTAGGTAAGTATATATGGTATATTGCTTTGCATAGATGTGTGTGTATTTAGCAGTTCAATCTTTATGTCCATCCCAGTTGTGTTCAGGTCGCACTGTGTTCATGTGCATTGTATTTCTGTAATGGTATGATGTTCAGTGGTTTTTGTCATTTGTAAGGGAATAGCTCCCACACTTCTGTAAAGGTATGTAAAAAATAGCTTAAAATGTAAGCCTGCATCATTGCTTTACAGACTATGCGTCGCGCACACGCACGCACACACGCACACACACACACACACACACACACACACACACACACACACACACACACACACACACACACACACACACACACACACACACACACACACACACACACACACACACACACACACACACACACACACACACAAACACACACACTCATACAGATGCACATGTTCTCTTGGCGGTGGTTGGCATTATTGTCACATTTAATGCAAGTAGAGGAAGAGGTTGCATTTTTGACCACTATTCTATTATTTATCTAAATGCTTGTTAGAATTCATCATCTGGCTTCTGTCTCGGGCTACCAACTAGGGCTATTCAGTAGATTAGTTATTATTCTTTGGTGTATTTCTACCATTTTTTTTGTTATTTGCAATAACACAATATAACCACATAAAAATGAAAATGATGTGTACACATTCGCAACCATAAACAGTTTTAGTGATGTACGGTAACTATGGAAACCGAATTGACTGTCTTTGGCTCCTGGGGGTTGGGCTGGGGTGGAGGGGGGGGGGGGGGGGGGGGGGGGCATTAAATGAAGCAAATCCATGGGGCGTCATTCGTCTTCGGCCAAAAGCTGGTCCGATGGGATTTCATGTCAAACGAGTCCGTTCAAAGCTCTAAGGCGAAAAGTAATAATTGAGATCGGATTCATGTTTCTCGTTCTCAATTCTCATCCAAGGCGGTCGTTTTTGAAAAGGGAGTGGCTTCCAAAGCTTGGGGGGAATGACGTCAGTGGAGCTGTTCAAAGTCCTATGGGTGCTGGAGAGCCAACTCTCGCTCGCGCTCAGTCAGTCTGCGGCCAGGAAGTGGTCCTCGTCGCGTGAATTCAAGAGCCCCTAACCGATTGGCCATAAGCACGCTGTACAGAAAGGAGAACACACACGGGATAGCAACACGCTCATCCTGCACACACACAGGCTGACATCGAAAGGTTTCCGAAGAATAATAAAACGATAAAGTAAGTGACGGCTTCTTCTATACATAAAATCGAAAGGATCAGGGATGTATGGATGGCCATTCGAAAATGGAATCCTGCTAACGTTTAACCAACCAAAATCCGCGTACATCTCCTAATTGGAAATGTGAGTGTCTGTTTCTTGAAATGATCAACGTATTAATTTGACCAAGTAATTGTGTTGAAGCCGCGCCTAAATCTTTCCCCGCCTGCTTTAGACTGGGTTTGGGATTTGACTCGCATTTGCATGAGAAGAAACACATTTCCAGAGACCCGGCGAGACGCACTATTTCTCGTTGAATGTGGCATGGAGGGACGGAGCTGTTCGCGGCTGTGTGGCCCGAGGATGGTTATTTTCTTCGTAATCCATCATTCAAATAGAGAGTTTGTTGCTCATCCCGCTGCCCCACATGGCCGTCTGAAAGAGGAGATCCTAATAGGCCTGCACTACTAACCTGTGGCCAGCTGCCTGGCTTCCAGTAGACCCTTGGACTTGATGATGTATAAGCGAGGCGTTCAGCAAAACTGCAGAATAGGCAAAGCGGATTTAATGATTCTGGAGGTTTCATATCACAGTCATAAACCATGACCCTAGATATATGTGATGCATGTTTTGTGTTCTGTTATAGGTTATATTCCCCAGGGTATCAGCATCTTTCCTCTCTCTCAATTCATAACTCCTTTGTATATTTGTTCCAGATTAGTGGTCAGAAAATAAGAAAGACAGCTATGAAACTCTCTTATCTCTGTAATTCGATTTGAATAACACTATTGCATTCTACAACCTTTTCTGAACTATAGCCAGACATTGTGGTCGATAATGTTCTTGATAAATCCTGCACTTCCTGCCACTTTGTTTTGCAGAACATTTTGCTTTCCTCAGATACATTAATTCCCACAATATATCTTACCATTTAACAGTCCTTCCCTCTTCAAGGCTTGGCAACTTAAGTTTCTCAAGTTAATACGATTTAGAAAGTCGGCCTTCTTGGTATTGGAGAGATATGCATTAAAGATTGTGGGAACCCACATCATACAACTTAAATGTAACATGCCTTTTATCTGACATAAGATGCAGATCAAATGTTATGTTGCTGTTCCAGATGAAGGTAGTATAAATTGAGGTCTAGAATTGTATACATTTAAATGTCGACTGGCCATATTTGTTGAAATAGTAAGATGTGATCTGTGTTCAGCTACAGGTAGGGCTGGTAGGGTAGGGAGGGGAATATGGCTTCTGGGGGGGGGGGGGCAGTATGTGCCCTGTAGGAAAGTAGGTGAAACATGATATCAGAGGATCTGGTTTCATCACTTGCATGCAGGTGGACAGACCCTGCTGCTCTTCATTAGCTAAACTCTTCATCTTCTATGTATGTATGTATGTATGTATGTATGTATGTATGTATGTATGTATGTATGTATGTATGTATGTATGTATGTATGTATGTATGTATGTATGTATGTATGTATGTATGTATGTATGTATGTATGTATGTATGTATGTATGTATATCTAGCTCTCGATCTCTCTCTCTCTCCCTCTCTCTCTCTCTCTCTCTCTCTCTCTCTCTCTCTCTCTCTCTCTCTCTCGCTCTTGCTCCCTCTGTCTCTCTCTCTCTCTCTTCATCTCACTGTGGCTCTCGAGATAGATTCAATAGGAATATGGATTATGTGATAAGAAGATAAAAACACGTTTTTTTCTGTCTGTTCTTTCTGTAGTCCTAATAAAAAACAACAACCTTGAGACCTCGTCCACACTTAAAACGTACTTAAACATCACTACCCCTCATTTTAGAGCCCCAAATGTGTAGATGCTCCGTTAACATAGCGACAGGCCTTGATCTGAGTTGGAGATCTGACACACTATACCTAACAGGGTGGCCCAGCACAGGGTAGGGGCTCAGCGGCCAGGCCAAGGGGGCTGGGGGCCGACGACAGCCCTGTGGTTAACACATGTTCACTAACTGTATCTAGCTTCCCCCCTGACAATCACTAGCATTGATTAGACAGCAAATCCGCTTTGTGCACATGCATGGCCAGGCCACAGAGAGCGCCCTTCTGAAAGACTGAATATATAAATAGAAAGAAGAAGTGATCAGATGTCCAATTTTCGGTCCTTAATTCTTAAATCTGTTTATAGAGCGGTAAAACTCACTCTCTGTCCGGCCAACATTCTACATACTTAGCTCTCTGCCCGTTCACATTTTCATTGGTCATCGTAGGGGAGAGTGATCGGTTTTGTTTAGGATTTTGTTTCATCATTTTCCATTCAGAATTAGGTTACGGTTGAAAGTAATGCAATTGCGTAGCTCTACTGCTGCTGCTGCACAGTTCCTGGAACATGTCTCAAGTTGAGCTATGACCCACTCACCTTTCCTTCAAGTAAAGGACATCGTTTGTCGACCCTGGACAATTTGGGGTAGCATAGAAAAGTGTTTCATGTGTTTCATTACACGTATCTAAGGGCACATCATCTATGTTTTTGGCTCGTCAACCCCCCTGAAGTTACGACACTATTTTATTACATGGCACCGACTTTCTGGTCTGGTGGAGATTGAGTCTTTGATTGACAGTAGAACTGCTGCCAAGTTAAGTAGCTGCTTAAAAAAAGCACATGTATGCTGCCTATAGTTAGCCTATATGATTATACAGCCTGCATGCACTGCAGTCTAATTAGACCCCGTCCAGAGCTTATTAGAGACCCAGCATGCTGGACATTTATTTACAAAATCATCTTCCACCCCTCCCAACTGTACTTTCTCTTGCATGGCAGTCCTCACCTTCTCATTAAATGTATGTTGGTGGGTGTTTCCTTTTTCATGGATCTACAACCCTATTCCTCTCTTCACATCCCCTCCCTTTCCTCTCTTTTTCTTTCCTTCTGTCTCTCTCTCTTTCTCTTCCTCGGTCTCTCTTAGTCTCAAAGGAAGACAGAGGAAGAGATAGAAAGTGAGAGAACAAACTCTGTTTCTCTCTCTCTCTCTCTCTCTCTCTCTCTCTTTCTCTTACTCTTACTCTTACTCTCTCCCACTCCCTCTCCCCGTCTCTCTCTTTGTTTCTCTCTTTGTATCTCTCCTTGTATCTATCCTTGTATCTCTGTCTGTCTCTTCCTGTATATCTTCCTGTCTTCCCCAGGCTCATCCATCTGTCTTCGATGCTTGCTACACCCTATCTGGCCTAATTATGAGCCAGCAGGCAGCATGGAAGGGTGTCTGTTGAGCAGTATTTTTCCCCTTCAGCTTGAGGAACGTTTTCATAGAGTAGCCATCTGATGTGGACACATAGGTGATGGTCAACAAAATGTCAGTGATTTTTTTTCAAGGTTCTTGTTTTTTGTTGTTGAGTGTTCTGTGTTGTTAAAGTCGTTTGAATGCAGCAGTGAAACAAGGATGAGTTGGAAATCAACACAAGAGAGAACCTCACAACAACAACGTCCACAAACTATGGAACTCGATGCGTTTCAAAACATCACATCCAGTTTCAATACATCACATCCGTCTGTGTGGAGTACGTAGATGTTTACACCTTTTATCGAAGTACAGGAAGTAAATAGTAACCCTGTGCGGTTTTGATTCCCGTAGAAATACCTCGTCCCTCAAGTCTTCTGTCCCCGATACTCACTGACATCTATTAGAGGCAACTAAGGACTACTTGTTTTGGCCCCTAAGCCTCGAGACTACTCCAAACATGGACACTTAAAACAATACACAGTTCTGACCCATCTTGTTTCGCCATACATTTATGTTAATATTTGTCAACAGCAGCTCATAGCCTATGACAAAATATCGGTTAGTCGAAGTCCTAAAATACTAAGACTTCACCAAAGACACTTAACATGAAACACGAAGGAAACAAGTGATTGTTTTAAACTTTAAGGAAAAACCACAGAGAGCTCTGCAAGAACTGTTTCACATGCACGCACGCATGCACGCACACACACACACACGCACGCACGCACGCACGCACGCACGCACGCAGGCACGCACACACACACACACAGTGCCACATGTGTACAGATTAGTGTGTGCTCTAACAGAGAGATACAAGGCAGGCAGGAAGGACACAAGTTCAACAATGATCACGGCAACGGCTCCCTTCTCCTTAGCCTGCCCCCTAATTGGATTGCTCCAGATTATATCATCATCACTGTATAAGATGGAAGCCTGGCCAGAGGTGTGTGTGTGTGTGTGTGTGTGTGTGTGTGTGTGTGTGTGTGTGTGTGTGTGTGTGTGTGTGTGTGTGTGTGTGTGTGTGTGTGTGTGTGTGTGTGTGTGTGTGTGTGTGTGTGTGTGTGTGTGTGTGTGTGTGTGTGTGTGTGTGTGTGTGTGTGTGTGTGTGCAGACCCAGAGAAAGAAAGACAATGTGTTTGGTTCAACTGCATTCTTCAGTTCAAAAGGCCTGAAATAAACTTTTTTGAAGAAGAAGATGACAGGCCATTCTTAATAAACGTTGTTGTTAAAAAATTTGGAATTCATTTTCTGGATCAAACATTTCAACAACGTAGCTTGAATGAGTCGTGCTTGGCCTACAATGAACTGAGAAGTTTGCCTCTAAGTATCTTGAGCACGATGATGTCCAAACAATCATTCAGATGATTTGAGCTAGCTCCCACAACAAAGAAATACAACAGGTTCAAAATGTAAAGAAATATGAATCAGAATAAGCTGGAACCAGAATCATAGTTTGAATTAAAAAACTGAACCAAAATCGGAATAAAAATATTCTTTTAATAAAATCAAAAACTTTATAGAATATCATCAAGACAATGCCTGATTATTTGTATTCATATCTTTTTTTTTTTTACTTAGATGGAGGTCACCTGTTTGTCTCTGACACTGATAACTGAGATTGGGTAGAGAGATCTTGGTGCTGCATTCATGTTTTGCCAGTGTTGCCAGAACCATGTTTGTGCTGGACCAGCTGTGCAGTGATTCTGGCCAGAGAACTAGTCTCTCCCAGTGAAGTCGGATTATTCTACAATTTATTTTTGGTGTTCAGTTTGACCGTAAATCACCAAATAAGTTTCTTTCTCTGCCTGCCTGTCTGCCTCTCTAGTATGTACCCCTCTCTCTCCCCATCTCTCTCTCTATCTCTCCCTCTCCCTCTCCCTCTCGCGCTCTGTGTGTGTGTGTGTGTGTGTGTGTGTGTGTGTGTGTGTGTGTGTGTGTGTGTGTGTGTGTGTGTGTGTGTGTGTGTGTGTGTGTGTGTGTGTGTGTGTGTGTGTGTGTGTGTGTGTGTGTGTGTGTGTGTGTGTGTCTGTGATTAGACAGCCTGCTGCTGTTGGCAGGTCAGTGTGAGTAGACTGTAGGAACATGGGGAGATTATGTGTCCGACTGGTCCTCCATATACCTCTGGATGAGAGGAGGAGGAGCCACAAGCAAGAGCCATAGAGGAAGATGACGGCAGGGAGAGGGAAAGAGAGATAGAGGGAGGGAAAAGAGATGGAGGGGGAGGGAGATAGGAGGATTTGGGTTTTCCTGAATTAATCCCTGAGGCTTTCATTTGGGTGCATGAGATTGTGATTGTTTGTGTGTGTGAGTGAGTGATTGTGTGTGTGTGTGTGTGTGTGTGTGTGTGTGTGTGTGTGTGTGTGTGTGTGTGTGTGTGTGTGTGTGTGTGTGTGTGTGTGTGTGTGTGTGTGTGTGTGTGTGTGTGTGTGTGTGTGTGTGTGTGTGGTTGTGTGTATACAGACATTAAGGCACTGGGTCTAATTAAACCACTGTTCCAGTGATTACACTTGAGGCTGCAAAGAAGGTTTTAGGTGGCATCATACCTGCACGCTTGTGTGTGTGTGTGTATGTGTGTGTGTCTGTGTGCGCAAGCGTGTGTGTGGTGTGTGCTTGTCTCTAGCTGGGTGCACATGTCAGATGTGGTGGGTGTGGCCGAGCAGCGGTTGGCCTCAGATCTGTGGCAGGGCAGCTCTGTAGGACGCGCTACCGACTGATAACAGAGGGAGGGAGGGAGGGAGACTCACTTAACACACTCGGCTCAATGCTGAGCGCACTGAGTCTGTAGTCAACTCAGCCTCTCTCTCATTACCTACTCAGACTACAGGCCATGTTCTGACCTCAAAGCACAGCTTGGGCGGGTGATCCGTGTGTGTTTGTGTGTGTGTCTACGTATGTGCCTACGTGCGTGTGTTCATATGTGTGTCTGTGTGTATGTTTTGTGGAAGGAAGTCAGTGAGGGGGGGGGGGGGGGGGGGGGGGGAGAATAACCAGCATCAGTCACATGAAAACAACAAAACCAACACCGAACCTGAAAAGTAAGACCAGATCCTGCAAATTAAAAAGGGAAGGGAATGCTCTGGTTTTACCTTTTACCTCAGCCGTCCATGAATGTACAATCTTTTTACACCCTGTTCTTTCTTTCTCTGTATAATATCTTGTGTAGAGCAGCAAAACACTCACCTTCTGTTTGCTATGAGCTGAGCTTTGGGCCCGTTTCCATGGCAACACCCACAGCACTCTAGGAGAGCAATAGTGACAGTGCCACGATGCACGTCATTGTCCGTTTTCCCTATAGTCCCGCCCTTCCTCCCCCTTCCCTCTGGCTTTAATTTATATTGAAGGCTGCAATGTTTAAATTACACCCATTCTTTTTTTATTATTATTATTATTATTACGTGATAATAGTGGAGCTCATCCCACAGGAAACTTTACAATGTAGCTTCTGTCTTTAGCCAGATTCTTTCTGCCTTCATTTAACACATTCTGGTGTAATCCATAGTTGGTTGTAGGAAGACTTTAAATGCTTTCATCATCAGTCCTAGGCACTCTTTCATGATATGCATGTCCCTCACATACATGTATGTGGATGTGATATTTTAGTCTAGTCATTTGAATCTTTTTAAATATTACGGGCCATTTGGTGGGTTCTGTCGTCCGCGGCGTCTCAAAATATAATGAGTGCATCAATTCTTAGCATGGAGGGCCCCAGGGGGAAACAAACCCCATTTTAATTCCATGCTCTACCAGTTAAGCTGCCAATTGAGCTACCCAGGACCATAGCACCCTAATCTACGTTCCTCTTAAAGCTTTGGTCTTGTGTAGAATCTTTGCATCTCAGCTCATTCAGAACGACGACATAGAAAATGACATGCAGAATGACATCCAGGCACTTCAAAAGAAAACGATTCTAATCCTCTATCTTTCAGCGTGCTTCCTTTCAGACAAGAGGAAGAGAAAAGGGAGAGAGGGCTTGAAGGTGAAACACTTTTGCTAGTATAAGAGAGTGAAGAATTGTGTGAGCATGAACCAACATTTAATGGGGATGTTGAATTAAAATGTTGTTATTTAAATAAAATATATCATGTCAAAGGTTTTCACACATTGCATGAAATGCAAAAGTAAAATGGAAAATGGCTGTCGGGCAAAAGATGTAGGAGACCAAGCTAAAAAGATTCCTGGAACACAGATATGGTTATGATGAGAGATATGATTGGAGGTTCTGCTTAAAAAATGGTTGGGGACTGATGAAACACCTGCAGAGAGTAATGCTCTATTTTTATAAATATCTATTGTTCATTTATCAATTAGAAATGGCACCAGCCATGTACAACTTTATTATTAGGGTGAAACAAGTGCTTTTTAATCCCTCTATTTTGACACCATGCCTATTTTATGTAGTTGTGTCTCTACTTACGTGGACTGTGCCCTGGAAAATGTCAGTTTTGGACAACAGGGCTTGAAAAAGTCAGCTTGGAGCTGAGAGGAAGGCAGTTCTACTGTGCTTTCATTTCAATCAGACTTCTGCGTGATGCTGAATTTATAAATAGATGCTCTCTCTGTCTGTCTCTCTCTCACTCTCTCTCTTTATCATTCTCTCACTATCACTCTCTCTCACTCACTCTATTTCTCTCTCGCCCTCTCTCTCTCTCGCCCTCTCTCTCTTGCCCTCTCTCTCGCCCTCTCACTCCGCCCTCTGTCTCTCTCTCTCTTGCTCTTTCTCTCTCTCGCCCTCTCTCTCTCTCTCTCTTGCCCTCTCTCTCGCCCTCTCTCTCTCTAGCCCTCTCTAAGCGTAGTCGAGACCAAATTGCATGTAGGAAGGAAGCGCAACAAGCAATTATTTCGACCTAAGCAAAAAAATATTTTTTTAGAGTGCTTTGTAGTACAGTACACACATGGCTTTCAGTGAGACTTACTGGCCACTTCTCTAGAAAATACATTCCTCATGTTTCATGGAGGCCTCAATGTGATACAACCACGTGTTGGTCTTTAGACTTGTTGACTGCTTGAGTCGTTGATTAGTTACTGACTTAAATCTGTCTTTGTCTCTGTTTGTCATAACTGGGATCACATTGAAGAATGCAGAAAATATCTGAATGACTGGTATTATCACGATGGAAGAAACTCATTATTAGGGTTTGATTGTAAAGATTATACAATTTCTGAACTGTTTAATGTAATACTTGCTATACTTCTTCTACTGATAGTATATTGCCGACATAAAAAAGCATATTGGATTGCTCAATGTTCTTGCTGTGTCTGTGTTGTGACATCAGAACAAGTAGTTGTACCAAATATAGGACAAATCAATGCTAGACAATCTATAGAAGCATCCGGTCTCGTGGTAAACACAGCACTGAACATTGTAGTGGTGGCCAGGATGTGTTTGTATAGGCGTATGTGCATACTGATTTGTTTAGTTTTGGGAGGGAGGGGATACTGTTGTGTGTCCCTGTGTTAACTATCTATTTGTGAGCACTGTGCACTATTTGGTAACACACACACACACACACACACACACTCACACTCACACTCACACTCACTCACATACACAAGATCACACACACACACACACACACACACACACACACACACACACACACACACACACACACACACACACACACACACACACACACACACACACACACACACACACACACACACACACACACACGCATTCACTCACATACACAAGATCACACACATGCATTCACTCACACAAACAAATACACACACTCATGTGTGTATTTGAAGAATGTATTTCCTGTATACGCTGCTAAATGCAGAGGGGGTTGGCCTGCATGTCCCATCATGTAGTTATTGAGTAGGTTGATGAGATGGGCCCCGGTACATTAGTTTTACAATATTGATCCAGTGAAACCGGGTGGTCTAGATTACTCAGAGTGTAAAGTGCAGCAGCCACACTCATACATTGTTGGATATAAGAAAACCACATACACTATACACACTGAGTAGATGGCTGCTCTGATTCCATAGGCGTAGGAACCAAAGGTGCTGTTGTGGTCATTTTGATTCATGGTTATTTCAGCTAAAACTGAGCATGGCAAGTAGCAGGGTTACTGTAGTATGCACACGTCCTGCCTCATGTCTAACTCGCAGTCAGTTGGCTGAGAGAGGCCTCTGCTGGGACAGGCCTTTAAGCTGTGTCTGGGTGTTCACACAGCTAAAAGGCCATCATGGTTTTAGGATTAAAAGTACCGGTATTAAAATATTTTTAATATATTCTCTAATATTCTAGGATAACTAGATCTTTGAGCAATTTGTTCTATACCATCATAGCAAACCAGCAGTCATGGTTATATTCACATTTTGTTGATAATCAGACTTGAAAGGTTTCATTTTGAGTTTGCTCAAGGGATCACTGGTTTGCAGCAGTTCAGCAGGTGAACGCGCTAGTGTTCTAACCATGTGTAGAGATCCAGGTTCGATCCTCACCTGCGGCCCTATGTGATGTCATTCCCCGTCTCTCCATCAACCCGCCCTACCGTCTATCTGCACTGTCCTGTCCAGAGAGGAAAAAAAAACAAGAAAAGCAAGAAGAACATTGTCATCAAACATCCTCACAGTGTGAGGATGTTTTAAGATGTTCTCCAGCAGCGGTGCTGAGGTGTGTGAGAGGGACACTATGTTAATGTATGTGTGCACAGTGCAGTTGTGCGTGTGCACAGTGCAGTTGTGCATGTGCACAGTGCTAATGTGCGTGTGTGCACAGTGCTAATGTGCGTGTGCACAGTGATAAGTGTGCAAGGTGCTGATGTGCGTCTTCACATCAGCAATTGTGCGGGTTGCAGTAGGGGGGCCCTTGATATATAACGTTCAAACAAATAGCATTTGGGGCCACCAAATATCAGCTCTAATTATTAAAGCAAATTCACATTTTATGTAAACCGTTATTGATTGATATGATATATTGTTTTTCAAGGCTACTGGCCCTTGTAATCCAGTGAAGGTGCTCCACCACTGCTGGATGAATCTAGGGGAACCCTGCATTCATATGTTGGGGTTTGATCCTAGGGCCGGCCCCTCTAACATAGTATCGGATGTTTATTACTGACTACTGACACTCTTGTTTTGTAAATGCATGGTAGAGGACCACTTGATGTTAGCCTGTGTCATCACTGTGTGCGTGTGTGTGTGTGTGTGTGTGTGTGTGTGTGTGTGTGTGTGTGTGTGTGTGTGCGCGTGTGCATTTGTGTTTGAAGTATGTTGCCTCACACTGTAATCACAATCTAAGTTTCCATAAGTACATCATGTCTTAAAGATCCCATGGCATGAAAATGTCACTTTATGAGTTTTTTTAACATTAATATGAGTTCCCCAAGCCTGACTATGGTTCCCCGGTAGCTAGAAATGGCGTTAGGTGTAAAACGAGCACTAGGGATCCTGCTCTGCCTTTTGAAAAAAACAAAGCTCAGACGTGCCGATTTCGAATTTTCCCCTTATGTCGTCATACTGGGAAATGTTACCTCCCCTTCTCTGCTTTGCTCGCCCAGAGAATTTGGCCCGCCAATGAGACAATGAGCTACGACTGTTGTACACTTCTTTGTTATTTGGATAACCGTTCCGCTATTTCCACTCCGAGACTCGTAGTGGGGGTTATCTCAGCCATGGTTGAGAAGGAATTGGGGGGAAAGGAACTTTGGCTTTGACTCCCTGAAGGAGCACCACCGCCGTGATGCACCACCGCCGTGATGCACGCTGCCCGCTTACGAGGCGGTGGTGCCTCGTCAGCGGGCAACCCGACGCAGTCGTTTGAGATTCAGGCAAAACAAGCCTTTACATTTGCCATATTAACGCAATGTACGCCACATTTACGTACTGCGGTACACCTCTGTAACCGCACTTACGTCGTGTACCGTTACACCCTATTATATATAGAGCTCCAGGACTCCCGCCAGAACACCCAGAGTGTTCTAGAATATTCACAGAACAGGGCTAAAGGCTGTGAGCGCCTCGCCATTGCGATACATCCACTGTAAACAGCGCATGGTACTGTGGCTGCAAGCTGCTCAGGGCCACACCCCCACCCTCCTCCTTGACCCGCCTCTCTCCTCCTCATTTGCATTAAAGCTACAGACACCGAAACGGCACGTTTGGGGAAAGCTCAATGTGCGACTGGTTCGTAGTGGCTGTAATTCTGCACCACGGCTGAATTTTAGGGAACGTCTTCAAATACTGTGTTAGGGGCCCACTAATATCTATATTAAAGCATCCATAAAGTAGCATGCCATGGGACCATTAAGCACTATGTATTCTATGCATATGCTCTTGCATTAATAACAAACATTAAGTACACTCACATGAGTTTATGCAAATACTTTACTGTGCGTGGCTGCTAGCTAATACATGAACCAACAGCCTACTAATTTGTGCCCAAACAACATCCACACACACACACACACACGCACGCACGCACGCACGCACGCACGCACGCACGCACGCGCGCACACACATTGCCTCAGGGGATGGTTCCCCTAATAATTCAGACAGACAGTATTGATCGGGCTGAGAGGGAGAAATGCTCTGGGAAAATGTCACTGGCTATAATTCCCGAACTGCCACAGTCGTTTATCAAGGCCTTCTTCATCAATACACTTGGTCCTAATGACTGGTTGCATGCAGTGCTGTATGTGAACATTTGATAATAAGTGTGTATGTGAGTCGTTTGAGATGTGGACATTTCACCCCTGCCCTAAGATTTATTGAATTGCTGATAAAAATGGATGCGTTTAACACATCCCTGAGACAAATAAATAATCTAGAAGTACCCTCAAAGGATAAATAATACACATATTCTCGTTATATACAGTGTATGAATAATGCAAATTTGCAGCTCTCTAAATGAATCACAAATTCAAAAGAGTAATTAATAACAGAAAAGTGAGCATTAAAACGACTTGCACGACAACAAACAGTTACACCCATTTCTGCGAGATAAAAACATGCGACCCCCCATCCGTGAAAGATAAAAAAAAAAGGCTACTGCAAAGCCTAACCCATTCAAACACAGCTTTGCCCGAAATCTCCCACCACACAATGTAGGCCTTTCCTTGTGTGACGATAAACGGAACGACACTACGGCCGTTCTGTCCAGGGCATAACATCACGTGACTTATAGGACTGATCGTAAGTGACATGTGAGAGGATTTATTCATAGATGCATGCTTCCAAATTCAAGTTTAAGATTGAACTAATGTCTCTCAGTCTAATGTCTAACCTTACCGTGTATTCTCTAAATCAAAAATAAACAGCGTAAATGAAGACCAAATTATATTAATTCTCATTCGTTCATGGTCTGACACGGAGAAAGGCGAGCTTGGAGGTGTCCTCGTGGCGTCAGCCCTCGTATACGTGTAACATCAACGCAGTAGTCACATGGTAGTCACTGGTAGTCACATGGTAGTTACTGGTAGTCACATGGTAGTCACTGGTAGTCACATGGTAGTCGAACTACCATCTGGTAGTTTGATACATGGTGGCAACTCCCTCCCCATCTTTCTCATAGACACTGTGATCTCTCCCCAACATGCACCCTGTCCTGATCAATCCATATTTGTGTGTGTGTATTCTCTCTCCTAGTCCCAAATGGGTTGATATGAATTATGCAATGTGTACTTCCATAAATAGACGCATTACATACACCAACTCAAAAAGTGTTGGCTTTGTGGGGAGATTTTTCTTATCAATGTAAAAGGATGTCAATATACATCTTTTTAACATAATTGACATACATGTTCAGCAGAATTGACAGACATGACACCATATGATGTTTGATTTTATAAATAAGAAAATATGATGGTCTGCATAATTTACGCTCCATCTAACTGACTCACTGTGAACCACCTTGTTACCGAAACAAAATATTCTCTCCCTCCATCTCCCTCTCTCTCCGCTCTCTCTTGGTCCCTTCATTTCATAAATGAACATTGAACACCCAATGCACCGTCGCCACATTACTGTCCCAGCCCTGGCTATATTCGGTCTATTAATAATACAAGGCAATACCCTGATGCAGGCCTCGCAGGCCCCAGGAAGCAAGAGGACCAGGACAGCGTCGCCCCATGGATGGCCGCAATGACAAACTGTGAGCATCATTGGACATGGGGTCCATGAGTCTGTCAGAATGGGAGACATGCAGCCGTCCAACCAAGAGGATTGGCAGACTGCGTTCGGTCCAGCAGAGATCCGGGTCTGATTGTCTGTCTGGTTTCATGAAGAAGCTAAGAGATGCATTTACCCAAAAAAGGGAGGTAAAGACACGGAGGACGTGAGGCATTGGCAATAATTATTCAGCTCTCAAAAATTATTTGTTGGTGAAAGATACCAAGGAAATGGTTACCGTGTTCAGACACTGCAACAGGATGCTCTTTGGTATGCCCATGTATGCTAGGCTATAATTACTATATGATTTACTACGTACATATGAATCCATTAACTAGAGTTTCTCCATTGAAGCATGTTATATATGTGTAAGAGCCAGGTGGATGGAGACTCTCACTGAATTTGTGGCTTTATGCCATTGTCATATGTGATGCATATTTATATACATCATGAATCCCTCTACTTGATTGGTTCATGTCGTTTCCAGGAGAAACGTCTGATTGCCAAAGTACTATATTCCCATCCCCAGCCACTCATTTGAAAGAATCAAAGTACTGCAATTTCTAAAAGGTGAAGCCTGCACATAGACCACAATAGAAATGTAAGAGATCATTCTCATCTACCTAAATGTATGTATATTATTGTTTGCCTGCTTCCTGATTTCAATGGTGCCTCGTCTGTATCATGTTAACCTTGAATGTACTTAATTAATCCCAGATTGGAGAGTAGGGCTGAAGTGTTGAACGTAATAACAGTGAGCCTGCACAGTAAAAGCACAGTAAAAGCTGGATGTCGCTTCGCATGGACGACACAACCGTCTATCTTAAATGGTGTGTAGCTGAATGGGAAGCAGCGGATGTGGTAGTAGTACATTGCCAGTATATGCACTTCTTTTTTACACTGGAACATCAATCCCAAAACTGGCCTACACATGCTTTCAGATTCACGAGCTGCAATCAATCAGGCTTCGCCCCGGCGCTCCATCACTCACTTTAATGAGGAGACAAATATCAAGGAAAACGAAAAAATATGGTTTGGCAGGAGAACATTTTGAGTTGTTGATTGAGCTCTGTATGGGACACCCTTACCCAGGGGGATGAGGAGTAACAATATGAATTAACCTGGGGAGAGGGAAGATAGGGAAGCTGAGGAGAGAAAATTCGGAATTTATCAACGACAAAAGGTTCAACTGTTAAGAGAAACCATTTTTCTCTTTTAAGGGAGGAAACTAGTTCACAACAATAGCTCTTAGCTTCACCAACACACAGCTCGTAACCTGCACTCCGGCCTACTGGCCCCCACTGTAGCTCGCCTCCCCTCTTTTTTCTCCAGGCTTTAGTTGGAGAGTCGCCTCAGGCGCGATCCCAACCCAGGTGAAGTCGGGGAGGGGCGAACATAGAGAGTGAGACAAGAGAGAGAGAAGCAGACACAGCTGCACACAGCACTATGGCCGTAGCAGACACTCTTCAAGGTTTTGGGCTCATTCCACCACAGCCCTTTTGAAAGTGTGAATCAGCTCTGTGCCATTGCAGGCTACCATTTATTATGTCTGCACAGACTCTGCAGTAGAACGGCAAAGGAGTATTTCAAGTCACAGACATTTGGCCCCTGATTCATTTGACATTTGCCAACATAAAGCTGAAGATGACAGATGAGATAGTGACCTGTGGTCCTCCACACATCCAGAAACACAGACGGACACGCACTCACGGACACACAAACATGCACACGCGTGCGCACACACGCACAAAAGGTTAGAGCAATCTTGAACTGTATCCCTGTTCACTGCTGTTTAGCCTCATTTCGCTCCCCATTCTCGTCATTTCCTTCTTTCATAACAGACAGAAGGCTTCTGAAAGGAGGGCTCAAAATGTGCATACTAATGTTTATTTGAATAGTGTGGTGTGGTGGTGATGCACACATGTGAAGGATTAGCCCTAATTTGTTTGGCTCACCATCCCTGTTTATGATTATACTGTCCATATGGTGCGTCTTGTGCAGAACAACTTGCGACATGACGCTTGGCCCGTACGATGTGACTTATGTGTTAATTAGTGGGAAACGATTAGGATAGCACTGTTGTTGTCGTTGTTTTTGGATCTCTTAATGCTGCTGTCTTGAATTTCCTTTTGGCCCACAGGGGTTATGTTGAGGTCAATGCTCTCTTTTTGCCCATCTGCTCCAATGAATGAATGATCATTAATTCATGGCAGCGGGATTGATTCGCTTTCCTCTCCCCTGTAGCGAGCCTGACATAAGAGCCAGTTTGAAAAGCATTTAAGAACTGTAACTAGTTGGCCTGTCCCTGGAAAGAGGGGAGACGGAGGCCGGATGAATGGACAGACACCAGGCTGGTTAACCCAGAGTGCCACATGGCTCTGGCTCAATTTGTTATTTTTGATCTGTTATCAAAAATAACAAATGTTTAATTCGCTTTTTCTAAAGTTCCTTGGAGGAACAGACTCCCACTTGTGCTATGGCCAATATTCTGCTGAGCAACAGTATAAAAGTTTGGTTTCCAAACAGTTTCTTGACTCAAGGAGGAAATAGGTTGTATTTTTAGATAGAAAGTGCATAATTTAAATGATCATTTGAAATGAGCTTGCTATAGTTTGGCTTCTTTTTGGGAGGCAGGTTTGGTTTTATTTACGGGCATACAGCTGCTGAAATGTATCTAATCAACATATATTGTACTGACGATTTCTAGGTAAATGAATTAAATCGATTTAGTTTCAGTAATCAATAAGGACACAAATTCTTAAGCAGTTCAAAGTAGTTTAGCTGTATAAATTCAATTAATCAAAGAAAATATCCAACATGGACAGCTTAATGAGCTGTCAATCGTTCACTAAATGATGTACTGATCTAAATGATTACCACATCCCTTTGAAGTTGCTTACACCATTCCAAGGAGTTGCAAACATGAAGTAGACTATTTTGGTTTTTATGGATATCAGATGAAACACACATTGCAGAACATATATCTTTCGTCAGCCTTGTCTCTGTTTTTCCTCCTTGCTTTCAATTTCCACTTCCTGCCTTCCTGCCTTTGCTAACTGTGTCTCCTCCCTCTCTTCCCTGTTCCAACCTCCTCCTCTCCCCGTCCTCCCTCTGTCTTTCCACCAGGGCTCCTTTGGCGTGGGGATGCTGGATATCGATATACTCCTGGTGTCCGTGTGGAAGCTCTTTTAAACACAAACTCAAGCCATTCCCCTTCGCTATGGCAACATCCCCGCCTGAGAATGGCCTTCCCTCACCGTCCCCCAGGCAGACTCACTGCTAGGGAGAGGCCGGGACGGAGAGCTGAAACCTCAGGGCTGCCCAGCTAAAATCTCCCAAAACATGTATGGTACCTTCCTTGGCTCCACGGGGGGAGGGTCTACATGTATTCTATTCTATTTATTTATTTTTATTTATTTACTTACCAATCCACAGTCCATTCATAAACAAAGCTGCGCCGATTCAAACGAGTGTTGATGTGTGCGCGTGCGGCTGACGTGTGTGAGGCGAGGCAGAGTTGACGAAGAAAGTAAACTAAACCAAGCAGGGGGAAAAACCCAGGAAGAAGGAGAATTAAAGCGGGGTAGACAGCAGAGACAAAAGGGCGAGCAAGGAAGAAAGCGAGAGAGAAAGCGATGGTCCTCTACACCACCCCGTATCCCAGTGCCTGCCTGCACTTCCTCGATGGCCTCTCCTGGAGCCTGGTGTTCCCCTGCTATTGGCTGCTGGACCGGCTCCTGGCGTCGTGCGTGGCCACGTCGCTGGAGAAGCGCCGGCGCTCCCAGGACCCCTGCTCCTTCCTGAGCCTGTGCGTGCTGGTCTCCGTGCCCCTCTACCTGCTCTTCTTCCTGCTGTCGCTGCCCTTTGGCCTGCTGGGCTTTCTCCTGTGGGCCCCCCTGCAGGCCGTCCGACAGCCCTACCTCTACACCTACAGCAGGTCAGTGTCCCGTTAGCCCTACCTCTACACCTACAGCAGGTCAGTGTCCCGTTAGCCCTACCTCTACGCCTACAGCAGGTCAGTGTCCCGTTAGCCCTACCTCTACGCCTACAGCAGGTCAGTGTCCCGTTAGCCCTACCTCTACGCCTACAGCAGGTCAGTGTCCCGTTAGCCCTACCTCTACGCCTACAGCAGGTCGGCGCCACAGCCCTACACAGTAGATCTGTATCACTCAATCCACACCAGCGACAGGATTTCGTTTGACTATGAGTCAAGAAGGTCTATCTATATGGACCATTACTGTGCATTTCAACGAAACATGCGACGAATATTACGTACATTTCCAAATGGACATTGGTCTCACTAACCCAAAAGGTAGCATAACCTGAGCTGATGAGGAGTTTGTGTTGGTATAAAAAACGACGACTACAGTACAAGAAGTGTGCTTCGATGAAGAATGATCTTGTATCAGCGAGTTATATGGGGATATGAGATGCTTTAAGCTTACACCCTCGTGAATGACTCCTGAACTCCCCCTTGTGCCCTGAAGGCCGGACAAACACCAGGCGGAGCAGGGGGCGGCGGGGCCCGGGGGAGCCGGCTCGGCCGAGTGGAGGCCCCAGGGAAGGAGCTTCTGCTTCTGCAGTGCCAACGTGTGCCTGCTGCCCGACGCCCTGGCCCGGTTCAACAACCTGACCGACACCCAGAGCAGGGCCCGCGAGGTGGGCCGCAGGATCCGCAACGGGGCCAGCCGGCCCCAGATCAAGATCTACATCGACTCGCCCACCAACACCTCCATCAGGTAAGGAGGAGCTGCTCCAGCTCCCCGATGGACGGGTGTCAAATAAAAAGAGTTGAAAATAGTCATAAATAAGTATTTCACCTTTGATCAAGCTTTGCTGAGAGGACTGACTTATTATTTCCCTGACCGACTTATTTATTACATTATACATTTGAGTTATTCCAAAGGTCAGGGGTGGATTTTTATTGCATTCAATTAAATCGCGACAATCGAATTCTAATCAGCGAGAGAGAGAGTGGAGCTTGCCATTGAATTCATTTGGTTTGGTGATTTGTTGGAATAAAATCTCCATACTCTTGATCCTGGATGTCACGTTAAAGGCTCCCTCCGTTCCACGAGTGTCCCAGAGTATTCCCAGCTTTAATTTCTAACTTTGTCTTACTGTGTCGGTGTGTGTTTTCCGTGTGCATGCTCTGTGACCCACTCCTTGGCTCGGTGTAAACATCAGCGCGGCCTCCTTTAGCAGCCTGGCCGCGGGGTTCCGGCGAACCTCCTCTCTGGACCAACGCCCGGAGCCGTCCCACGTCACCAACGGCCCCACGGACACCGAAGCCGAGCCCCCCACCCATGAGTGCCCGGCCCATCCATCAGGCGCCGCCGACTGCCCCCTCCACCAGGGCCCGTCAGACTGCCCGCTCCACTCGGAAGGTGCGGACGGCTCGACCCCCTGCCCGCTCCACTCCGCCGGGGGCGACGGCGGCGGCGGCAGCGGCTCCGATTGCCCCATGCACAGCGCCGGAGGGACCTCCCGCTGCGCGGTGCACTCCCCGGGGGGGGCCCAAGGCAGCCCGGGGCACCACGACTGTCCCATGCACGGCGACGCCAAACCAACCTCCGACTGCCCGCTCCACAACCCGGGGGTCCAGATCAGCATCAGCGCCCCGGAGCCCGACCCCCAGGACGAGGAGGGCGACGCCGAGTCGGGGAACCCCCGCGGCCAGGACGGGGCGGGGGACACCGGCAGCATGGGCGAGTCCTACACCCGCTACCACGCGGCGGGCGACGCCGGGGGGACGTACTCCAACAACACCCTCTCCCACGTGCCGCGCACCTCCATCTTCAAGCGGCCCGGCGGGCGCAAGCGGCGCCACGGGGACGACGGCTTCGACCACGACGTCTCCGCCTTCTTCCCCGCCAACCTGGACTTCCTGGCGCTGCAGGAGGTGTTCGACCACGGGTCCACCACGCGCCTCCGCCAGCAGCTCCACCGCTACTTCCCGTACGTGCTGAGCGACGTGGGCCGCTACGGCTGGAAGGGCTGCGGCTCCAGCTTCAAGTTCCTCAACAGCGGGCTGATGCTGGCCAGCCGCTACCCCATCCTGGACGCCCGCTTCCAGTGCTACCCCAACGGCAGAGGGGAGGACGCGCTGGCCTCCAAGGGAGCCCTGTTCGCCAAGGTCAGATCCAAGTTTTGGTTTCGGTTCTCTCTCCATGTGGCACTCTGGTATACTCTTCCCCGTTGGGAATGCGTGTCCTCACCTTTAAGCCCATATGAAGGAGCCTTGGACAGCTATTTTTAACTCATAAGGACCACCGCTGATAAGGTCACTGCCAGACAAAACAAGTGCTCAAAAGTTTAATTTTCCAACAATCCAATGTCCTGATTTTGTACATTGCAGTCTCTTACTATGCGGCAGTAACTTTCATAAAGCATCTGGGTTAACAAGGGCTTGATATTACCAATAGCAATTAAAACATTTCCGAGCAAACATGATATCGCAATCCAAAATATTTCTTAACACAAGAGCACATTTGATTAATGCAAGACAGCCCTGATGTTGGTTCTCTTCCAAGATGGCCAGTGGGAACATTTTCTTGTATGAGCAATGGACTAAATTTCTTCTTTGGCAGGGTAGGGCAATTTCTCTTTGTCTGTTAAATAATGCACTCTCCCTGTCTGTGTTATGAACTATTCCCAAGCCAAGCCTCTCTGCATTCTGCATTGTGTTAACACCATGAAAGAACGCATACCGCATAGATGAGATGTGCGTGCTTCGTTTATATCTACATACGTGTGTGTGTGTGTGCGTGTGCGTGAGTGAGCACGTATTGACTGGATTGAATCCAGATGCAGCTGGGAGGAATGAGAAGCTTGGCTGCCCAATACATAGTACATGTTTGTGGCATTCATGATCTCTACCATCACCGTACAACGCAGATGTGTAATAATGTGACCTAAATGTTCATGAGCTTAGTTGGCATGCTTGTCACACATTATGTTACAGTGATGTCAGACCACGCACTACCTTTGGCCTGCTGTTTACACCTAGTTCACCCGTTACACCTCCCAGTCCTACAGTCACGTCGTCCCCGGCATCAGGTTGACCTCCTGCCAGCTCCCAGGGAGACGAGTCAATAGTGCTTTTATCGTCTCCTTTTTCCAATGCGACTTCATTTAAACATCATCCTGTCAGGCTCAGCTACTGCCGAGTCCAATGTGAAACCTGGCCACCGTCCAATTATGTAGCGGCAACATGTGTCTTTATCGGAGTTCAGCGCACACTTAATACTATTCTAAGACTCTGATCCAATGTTGTCGCATACTGAGCAGGGCTAGCTTAATGTCTGGCGAAGTGCTGTCTGCTAGGGACGAGACAGACTGTGTGTGTGTGTGTGTGTGTGTGTGTGTGTGTGTGTGTGTGTGTGTGTGTGTGTGTGTGTGTGTGTGTGTGTGTGTGTGTGTGTGTGTGTGTGTGTGTGTGTGTGTGTGTGTGTGTGTGTGTGTGTGTGTGTGCGCGCGCGCGTGTGTACTGTGTACTGTGTATGGTAGTCTACATCACCTGATGGATGATGGTCATGTCCATGTTGCCCGGCGCTGTCCCGGCGCTCCCTTGCCCGTTGGTTGGTCAGGGCTTGAGAGAGAGAGAGAGAGAGAGAGAGAGAGAGAGAGAGAGAGAGAGAGAGAGAGAGAGATGGTGTTCTCTGTGGATACTCAGCAGTTCTTCCCACACACACACACACACACGCTTATTTGGCAGTCATAGATCTTCTTTGATCCATCCCAAGTTCAGCCTTCTCCTCCGGCAAGCAGCCATCTCTGTTCTGTAGCATCGAGCAGAGACTGAACACAAAGAACAGTCACTGCCCCTGGAAGAGGTTTTTATTTATGTTGGGATATAACCGTTGCTTTCGGTTTGTGGTGAGATGCTGCTCTGTGAAGCTCCGACACTTTGTTTTCACCCACCAGTTGTCTTTTTGTGTCGTAAGAAATGTTTGCTCTGTATGTGGGTCAACAGAGCAGAGACAATCAGAATCAAGAGAAAACGCTGAGAGAGAAGAAGAAAAGCAGCAAGAGAGAGAGAGCGACACACACACATAAAGAAAGAGAGAGAGAGGAAGAGAGAGAAAGGTAGACACTAGTGAAAGACAGATCTTTGGAGAGTGCCAGTGAGAAAATTAATTAAAACATTTTTTCCCAAAGGGCGAACCAGTGCTGGCTCAGTAATTAAGGCTTTTCAATCCCAACATTTATCCCTTATTATAATTATTTCTATTGTAACTATTGAGTGCATGGTTGTGTGTGTGTGTGTGTGTGTGTGTGTGTGTGTGTGTGTGTGTGTGTGTGTGTGTGTGTGTGTGTGTGTGTGTGTGTGTGTGTGTGTGTGTGTGTGTGTGTGTGTGTGTGTGTGTGTGTGTGTGTGTGTGTGTGTGTTTGTGTGCACAGATATGTGCTAGCAAATAATGCTAGTAAATATATTTTCCACTCTATTATTAAGTAGCTCCGAACTGTGCCAGTCTAGAGTTGAGTCTGAATCAGATTTAACCCTGAAATGAAGGCCTTAATTGACAACAAAAAGAGGCTACTTCCAGCTATTCAACTAATAGTTTTCATGGTTCTTTGTATGCCAAAGTTCAACAGGGTACGAGTCCCTCTGTAAGGTATTTTTCAAACTGCTCGTCCCAGCTGGCTGTGGTTTTGCTTGAACCTCTACTATTTTATATTTTATAAATATATTATATATGTGTGTGTGTGTGTGTGTGTGTGTGTGTGTGTGTGTGTGTGTGTGTGTGTGTGTGTGTGTGTGTGTGTGTGTGTGTGTGTGTGTGTGTGTGTGTGTGTGTGTGTGTGTGTGTGTGTGTGTGTGTGTGTGTGTGTGTGTGTGTTTCAATGAAGGAACTCTATGCTGCGGTTAGGCCAAATCAACACACACACACACACACACACACACACACACACACACACACACACACACACACACACACACACACACACACACACACACACACACACACACACACACACACACACACACACACACACACACACACACACACACACACACCGGCCAAATGTTCCCTAAGGTCCAATGTCAGTTTCAGGGTCCTCACACACCTATTGAAGCATGGACAAACCTGTAAAATATTCAATACTCGGCGCAGCAGAGGACAGAGGATGGACAAGAGGGGGGATGATATCTAAAGGGATGCAAGCAACAGGGATGAATGGCATAAGAGGCCGAGTTGGCACTAGGGAGAGAAAGAGAGAAACGTTATCATGAGTAGCAACATAACTAAGAACTGTATTTGACTGATTGCTTTGTGTCAGTTTGGACAGTTAATGATTGAACTACTGGAATTTGTTGGATTTGTTGGTTCTGGTCGGAACAGGGAGAAATGTTTATACAAACCCCCAGCGCACAAAACTTTGACATGACTTGAGGATGTCAATGGAAATGTTGCCGTGTTGTTGTTGGGTTGCATTGCGGTACGTTGTGTTGTGTAATGTCTTGTCATGGATCTGGTATCCAGCGTCCAGTAGGTCCCAACCAGGCCCCATGCAGCCTGTCTGACATAAAGGTAAAGTCCATCTATCACTAGCTAAATGAATTACAAGAACCCATTCCATGGCTGTAGCATACAGCCTTTGTTAAAGTGGGGTCACTGAACTTTGCATTTGGCACCACAGCCATCTAATGAGGCCAGTGCTTTATTGCTGCTCTCTGCATTTTTCTTTAAGATGTCCGTGCAGTTGGCCTGCCAAAACAGTAATCCCATTATCTCAATCAATGTCCATTTGACCAAGTAAAATTCCCTTAGACAATAAAATGCCTCTATCCACAAGCTGATCTGCTATGTTGACAAGTGTGTCATCTTCCACGATGAAGCTTATTCAACAGTGTAAACAGTACATATTGCTAAAATAACAACGAGGCAGCTGGGCTATAACCAATTTGAAGTCTTGTTGTGTCAATCTGGAGGATTAATAATATGTTAGACACCAACTGGCAGCGACTCAAACTGGTAGCCATCAAAATATCTCGCAGTATAATTACATGTTCCTTCCCCTGCGATCCAAGTTATTTGAGCTCTCTGCATGTGTTCGTGCATATGTTTGTGTTTGTCCATGTGTGTGCACTGTAATTCAATGTTTACACGGGTCAATCCTCAAATTGCACATCTCCCAAAGTACTGTTTAAACTCCCACAAAGGATCCTTTAGTTTATTTAAAACTAGTTCCTGGTAAGAACATTTTCCTCTGGCCGTTTTTTCCATGTGTGTGCGTCCATCTGTTCGTCCCCATTTAGCTGTGGTTGTACTCCACCCAAAAGGCCGGCCACTTCCCACCAGCCGGTGTTTATCCCTACCCCTGTCTGTCCTCCTCTGTATGTTCAACCCTGTATCCACCCACATCTTCTGGTTCCTACTAGGAGGTCCTTTGATTGAGAGTCTCTGGTTGAATGTGAGGCTGTAGGACATAGCACTCTAGAGCTACTGACGCCCGGGCTGTACAGCTGTACAGGATGCAGACATCAGCAAAGTGGAAGGATGTCACTTTTTCGGTCTCGTTTAATCCGACGCCCCACGTTATTATTGGCCGTGACGTACATAGCGATGGAGATGATACACGACGGATAATACTTTTCTCTCCACTTCTCTCTCGCTGCACTTGTTATCAGTCAGAATCCGATTGCTTGTGTCAAAGTGTCTGCCGGTGACTCACTCAACCTAAATCCCCTCTTTGAAAAATACCATCCAACTGATGATTCCCTGGTAGCTGAGTGTAGTTGGACGGCCAACACAAGTATGTCACAGTATTTAATTGGTGTCCTGTGTGACTCACTCTCCCTGGCCAGAGATGGCCATGGTGGGTGCTTTCTGGAGAACAGACTTTGGTTGATTTTTAATTAGATAAGTTACTGATGCCTGGCTAGTGGACTGTGTGATGCTGTAATCCTACTAGAGCCGTGGCTAACTCTCACTCAATTCCATTGGCGAGCAGAGACCAGCGAAAAGGGCGGTTTCTAAGTGAAGTCGTTTTTTCTCTCTTGTTTTTCTTTCTTGTTGCCAACATGTTCGCAAGTGTTTGTTTGATAATCAAAATTTCAACACCTGGGGTCTCATTTATAAAACTGTGCGTGGGATCGTTACTAAAAGTGTACGTACGCCCAAAAGCCAAGTTTTGCGTGCGCCAAAAAATATTCAGACTTATAAAACCCTGCGTACGCACACCGTACGCAATCTTTGCTTTATAAATCACAGAGTGCCTAAAAGTGTGCGCAGCTGAATCAGCTTCAAGTTCCGCCCTGTACACGCACCTTTTTAACCATAAATGGTCAATGCAAATTACCTCATGAATGCGATCGGCATATAAAACCGACTCAGATGCAAGTATTATGGCAGAAGGACTGAGAAAAGCAAAAAAGCGACATTTCTCGGAGGTTGAAGTGGAGACACTTGTGGGTGAGATGGAGGCCCGACAAGTAGTTTTGCTCGCCGGTCATGGGATTGGGATCACCAACAACAAAAAGCAGAGTGAGTGGCAATATGTTGCTGCAGCAGTGAACTCTGTCAGTAGCACGGAGCGCACAGTCCCAAAATTAAAAAAGAAGTTGTCTGACATAAAGGTACATCTTTTTATGTACCAATAAATCGTTATGGTCCCTAAAGACCCTCTCCCTCCGAATCCTGCCATTTGCATGGTCCACCAGCAGTGCCATATGGTGCAGCATTACAACGGCGCTCACCTCTGTATTTATAGGGTTACGGTAATAAGACTGACCGAGAACACCTTGGATAATCAGTTTAAAATGTCAGAGAGAAGTAAGTGTAAGTTTGCCTTTAAGTAAACCATGTTTACTTAAAATGTTCTTGAACATAACCCCTTTTTAATGCCTGATTTGTCATGAAAAGCATCAAGAGTAACGGACAACGATTGTGATGAGGAGTGTGGCTTGGTTTTCCACACTTAGGATTTAATTGATATTTGATTATGTGTTTACAGTGTCACATACAAATATTGTTATTGACACATGTTGGACAGATGCTTTATTCCATGCAGTCGCGCCGTCAGTGGACAGTAGCCTATGGCGTGAAGGGATTAATTATAGAGAATTTCTTTTTATTTCTATTCTAAGGAGATGTTTCTGGAGTTATAACTGAGAAATAACGCTGTTGACTTAAATTATTCTGATTACATAGATTTAACGCATGATACGGGTTGAAATTAAATTCATGAAGGGCGATGATAAAACATAATCGTTCTTCTCACTCTACAATTCTTCTGTCTGACTTAAGTTCACCACCACACCATCTGTGTCGCCAATTCTCCTTTTCCTCCAAACCATGCGTACGCATGGGTCAGAGTTTGCTTAGGGCTGCGCACATTCTCCCGTCAAGTTGGTTTTTTATAGATCACAACCTTGGCGTGGAAAGTCACGTACGCCAATTTCAGCCCCGTTTTGTGCGTACGCAACGGTTATAAATGGGACCCCTGGTCTGTACAATTGTATTGAGTGTATTGAAAAATGTGATGTTTGTTTCTGATGTCTCACAGGTACAGGTGGGCACCTCTCACCAGGACCAAAGGGTGGTGGGGTACCTCACCTCTACACATCTCCACGCCATAGAAGGTACCTTTCAGACGATCTCTCTTTCTTTCTCTCTCACCCTCGCTCTCACTCCCGCTTTCTCTCTAGCCCAGGGTCACTCCGGCTCGCCTAGATAAAAACGTACAAGTGTCCAAACCCAGAATGGGGGGCATTGTTGTTCCGTCCTACAGCCAACAGCGGGGGGTAGTAGCAGAGGTGACTGGTGGTCCGTGTAAAAAGGAGGAACAGGCATTGCGGGGACCAGGGGGATGTTTTGATGACATAATGTGTGCAAATTGGGACTGATACATCTCTAAAGATGAAACAGACGTCTCCGTCCACAGCGTCTTTGTCCAGCGCACCTCTCTGCCGGGAACCGCTCTGATTCCCCTCAACGTGTTCCTGATCGCACAAACATGTTGCTTGCACGAATCCACCAGTGTCACAGCAACTTGGCTTGTGTTCGACGAGTGGTATAAATGTGCAAGGCTAGAAAAAGCAACTCAGCATTTAGTTCTCCCTCCATTATTGTCAGAAGACGATGGCGCTGCCCTGTTGTGCTACACGTTGCGCCTCTGATTCCGGTATGCTTTGTACAAGCTCAAAAGGGGCCGGCGTCGTTTGGTTCTGTGTAAAAAAACAATCCCATAATAATGACGGTGTGGGAATATTGATGTCCCTATCGCTGACTCTCTGTCTCTCTGTCTCTGTCTGTCTCTCTCTCTCTGTCTCTGTCTGTCTCTCTCTCTCTCTCTCTCTGTCTCTCTGTCTCTGTCTCTGTCTCTCTGTCTCTCTCTCTCTCTCTCTCTCTCTCTCTCTCTCTCTCTCTCTCTCTCTCTCTCTCTCTCTCTCTCTCTCTCTCTCTCTCTCTCTCTCTCTCTCTCTCTCTCAGTCACTCTGTCACTCTGTCACTCTGTCACTCTGTCACTCTGTCTCTCTGTCTCTCTGTCTCTCTGTCTCTCTGTCTCTCTGTCTCTGTCTCGCTCTCTGTCTCTCTCTCTGTCTCTCTCTCTCTCTCTCTCTCTGTCTCTCTCTCTGTCTCTCTCTCTGTCCCTCTCTCTGTCCCTCTCTCGCTCTCTTTCTTTTTTTTTCCCTCTCTTCTTTGGGCACAAATCTACCCTCAGACTTATGCAAAGAGACAGAACCTCAATTAATGAAAGCATGTGTAACTTCAATCGTTGAAAGCAAGGACAGGAACATGCACACAGGACCAAATGTATATCGCCTTATCTGCACACAAAAACAACATAGAGCAGACAAAGCTGCTTGCTCAAGCAGTCTAAAATGTATTGATACGGTATTGCTGCTGGCAGCAGAAGCAAGCTCATGCCTTGTTTATATCAGAGCAATCCATCTCAGCCTGCATTGTGTGTGTGTTTGTGTGTGTGTGTTGCCGTTTGTATGTGTGTGTGGGGGGGTTTGTGAGTGTGTGACTGTAGAGTATCTTGATGTTCCTCCCTAGCCAGAGAAGAAAAGCCAGATCATAAGATAAATGACCAAATCAACACCCCTGAGCACTGGCCTCGTGTTCCCATAGCGACCAGCTCAAGCTGTTGGAGGCGTCACAGCCCTATTTAAAGCCCCCGGTCGATGCTCCCCTCATTTTTTACCCGAGACCACGTCTCTAACCCACCTCCCAAGCTATTTCTGTTCCCTCCTCCTACGCTCCAGTGACTCTGTTGGCGTGGGTCTAAAAATAGGAGTACATGGGCTATTTATGATACATCAAAGTAACCGGGGGTAAGGGGCATAGGCAAGGGAGAGAGCGGGATTGAGAGAGAGCGAAACAGAGAGGGGGAGATGGAGAGGGATGGGGGTGACTGGGAGAGATAAAGAGAGCAACCTCATTCTTGTATGGCTGAAATTACTTTTTGCCTTTTGTGAGTGCCCTGAGTATGTCCTGGTGACGTATAACATCATTAGTGAACACATAATGACTCGACTGATGGTCATGCATCTCTTTTATTAACACACACACCAAACAGGTTTGGTTTGCCTGCTATTATTGGCCATTTCTAAAGGTTACTGATATACGAGTCAACGCTAAGGTATACAGTATGTGTAATATTGACTTTGCTTTGTAGATGATCAAACACATGGCCCACACGCATGACAAACACAGAGACATACACATAGCCACCGACACACACTTTGAGCTTATCGCACTGGAGATGAAGTGGAGAGCCATGCCAGCTTAATCCCATGCCACATACACCCTCTCCTCTACAATGCTGTTTCTCTTTCACACTTCCTCACCCACTCTCTTTTGGCCCTATTTTAACCGTCTGAAACGCAAGTGAGAACCGCAAGCGCAAGTAGCTTTGTGGGCGGTTCTATAGCGATGTTGCTATTTTACCGGCGCAAAAATTACTCTTGCGCCCAAGAGTCTTTTTTTTTTGGTTTGGGCGTAACGTGCAATAAACCGATGAGAGTGCCAGCTCCCATCCACTTTAGGAGCCATGAGCGCATTTGAATCTGACGAGTTGATATTTTGATGATGAGACAGATGCACATGAATTTCAAACTTCAAATGGCTCAGTTTATGGCCAAATAATATGGCCTAATTCACACATGGAATAAGTTTTTCTTCCGCAGCTTCAGAAATACTGAGTCCTGAAATAAATTTCGGCAAAGAAAACCTAACACACATATGTTATGCGGTAACTGTGGTTCTATTTAATGATATACATAATACATTATAAACATTGTTTCTTATCAGTATTGTATGCATTATCGTTATCGACTTGTGTTCCTAATATGCATGTGTCCCCCCGTTAATATACATTGCCATGGACTGTATTATGCGTTACGTGTTTAGTTTGCGTGTGTTTAAACAGATGGACGCACACACGCGCGCCCGCATTCATTAATTATTTTACGCATACACACACGTGCGCATTCATTCATTCTTTTTGACACTCTCTCGCGGTAAAACAATGTTTTCTCACGATCAAATACTCATCAATCCTAAAAGTACATAACTAATGTGCACGATGCCTGTGTCAAGAAAATATGTGTTTGCTGTACGGTGTTTGCAGATGCATTGATTTAAAAGTACAACTTATTACCGCTGTAACAGCTGTTCCATCCAAAATAATTTACCAAGAATGTGTGGCTAGGTAGATGAGAGAAGCAAAGTGTATGCGCGAGGTGCACAAGCAACATTATGCATGCGCCCTTGAAATAGCATCTGAACAACGCGCCACTGACTTTAAACCAGGTATTTCCTGGTTTGTAGCAAAAATAGCACCAGGGAACGTTTGTGCCAGAACACGCCTCCTCCTTTCGCCTAACCGCCCCTTGGGGTGCAAGATCATTCCCTAATTTACTGACGTGTGGCGCAGGAGGGAAAAGAACACTCTGCGCCAGTTGCAAACTAGAAACGACACATGCGCCAGTGGGAAAGTAAATTGCGCCTGATGCAAGATAGGGCCCTTAAACTCGCTCATTCTCTCTCATCTGCTTTACCCTCTTGTTCTACTTCTGTTATCACCCATTGGCAAACTCGCAGTACCCCCTCTCTCCCTCTCTCTCTCTGCCTCTCTCTCTGTCTCTGTCTCTGTCCGTCTCTATCTCTCTCTGTCTGTCTCTCTCTCTCTCTCTCTCTCTCTCTCTCTCTCTCTCTCTCTCTCTCTCTCTCTCTCTCTCTTTCTCTCTCTCTCTCTCTCTCTCTCTTTCTCTCTCTCTCTCTCTCTCTCTCTCTCTCTCTCGTTTAGATGATCCTTTCCTTATCTGCACTTCCTCCATTACTTCCATTCTTCCATTCAAGTATTTAATATCTCATTATTCGGTTTTATCTGCCCTGAACACTCTAATTTTCTCTTAAGCACTTTCAGCTTCTTACTCATCTAATCTCGCTCTATTTTTTCCTCTCTAAGATCTCCTATCTTCTTTTTTCTATTTGGAATTGATCAAAACTGGGAGACAAATGTGTTTTTGTGTGTTTGTATGCGTTCATAATTTGATCCTCTCTCTCTCCAGACCTATACATCAACCTCCTTTTTCAAAACCTAAACAACCTACACACACACACACACACACAAACACACACACACACACACGCACACAGGCGCGCGTGCTGACGTGTGTCTGTCCTGTGCGTCCCTCAGGCGATGCGTCGGTGCGCTGCGAGCAGCTCGATCTCCTGCTCCAGTGGGGGGCGGAGTTTCGGCAGTCCTCGTTTCGCTCAGGGGAGGGGGAGAAAGTTCTGGAAGACCTGGTGGCCTTCGACGTCATCCTGGGGGACCTGAACTTTGACAACTGCTCTTCAGGTAGAAGCCAGCCAGAACACCCAGGCTCCTCACTGTATGATAGCATAACGATCGTTGTACAAAAGTTAGTTCCAAACAAGTGATTTGATTGGACGAGGCATTCTATGAGTGCTGATATTCAACTGCACTGGGAATTAGCACTATACATGTATTGTGTGCCTTGACAGGGGTTGCTAATAACCGTTAATTACATTGACAATCATAAGTGATTTATATTAACTCCTCAGAATCACAAATGCCACCAAAGAGATAATAAAAAATAAATAAAAAATAAATATACGTGATACAAAGCAGCTCAATAGAAGTAAATGTATTTTTCTCAAAGGCTTGTGTGTGTCTGTGTTTGTGTGTGTGTGTGTGTGTGTGCGTGCGTACGTGTGTTTGTGTCTTCCAGAGGACAAGTTGGAGCAGCAGCACGCCCTCTTCACTCAGTACAAGGACCCCTGTCGCCTGGGGCCCGGAGAGGACAAACCATGGGCCCTGGGTAAGTGTGATCAAGGCTTTACTGGAGGCTAAGCACACTGCAACTGCGTTGACGCAACTCCTAAACCTCTAAATAGAGTTTATGCAACTTAAAAATTTGCTAGGGTGTTTGTTTTACCGACCGTAGTAAATTCAAAGTAGCGTGGCATTATCAATCAGTATTTAGGGTGTCTGTGACCAAACACATCGTCTCTTGCGGCAGCCGGGTTTGCGACAGAAATTAGTTCACTCTTATTAGCTAACTCTATCTGTCAAAGGTTGACTAGCCCGCTTTTCTTAGTTTCAAATGTTGTTTTGCAGTGGTGAGGCATTGATGCAGGAATCATGGAGATCACAGAGAGAGGAAGGAACAGAGTGAGGGCAAACTGAGAGAGGAGGAACATTGAGGGGAGAGACAGAGGGAGGACAAATGGAGAGAGAAGAGACAGAGAGGAGGAACAGATAGAGAGACAGATGAAAGACGGTGAGAGGAGAGACAGAAAGAGTCTCTCCTCTTTTAGGCGGTTCATTCCAGGATGTAATACAGCAAGATACAGATTTAGGTTGAATAATCTATAATGGACGCAGATGAGGAGCAGTTTCGAGACGTGTTCCTTGGCTGTCGATCCCTCTTCTCACCGACCCAAAGGGTTGGGGCGAGTATTATATTAAAGAAAACGTGAAGGACAAGAGAACAGATGCACTCTCACCCTTGATAAGGTTTATGGCCCTGGCTAAGTCCCAGACGACCAGGTTGGTTCATCCTTGTTGAGACATAACAAATGGCGGAATGTTGGAAATAACACCTTGTATCAGTGTGAGAGGCACTGGCCTGTTCCTATAGACTAGATATGGGAGAAAAGCATCTTTAAAGTAGAAACAGAGAAGGGAAACAGAGAGAGGACAAACAGACGGACCTGAGCCACAATGTGTAAACTGCTGCTGCTCCTACAGTTTTTACAATATATAGACATATGTCACTGGATTGAAATATCTAAGCGATGTGATCTATAAGGCTTTAAGTTTAATAATTTTGTCAGGAGTCATGCTCCCCACCCATATACATTGCGAAATATTCAGACTTGTAATCTAGATGCAATTCTTAATTTCACAATTTGCACTACTGTTTGTTTGTCCTACATTCCACAAACAAATAAATGAATATTCTCAATATATCACTTACATTTACTTATAGGGCATTAAGGAGGCACTTTTTTCTAAAGCAACTTACAATAGTAAAGTTAATTTGTCGGAAGATAGAGAAAGAACAATATATCGCTGTCAGTACAATAAGGATGTTCATAGAACATAAGTGTTACAATGCTAGGTCAACCCATTCCCCTTATACAACAAAGATAGCGAGGCTAAGTACTAATTTGAAGTGCCAAGATGTACAATAAACAATAAGTGCATACTGCGTACACTGAATTTACCCAACACGAATATAATTGTTTTTACCGCTATGTCGTGGTCAGCCTTATAATGAGGTGATGCACCCACACTTCAACACAACAGACAGACCTGAGCCATTCCAGGGAGGATACGCAGACATGGAAAAAGGATTCCCCTTTCCCTCAGAACCGACAATACCAGTTCCGTCCCCCGCCCTAGTAGAAGCCTAGTTCACGTCGGAATGAGGTCCAAACATTGCATCATGGCTCTCTGGTCTATTTGGGACAGTGGACTGGATACTGCCCCCTGCAGTACAATCCTAACTTCTACACTTACCTTGATCAAAGAATTCTCCTCTCCTATACTAATACACACCTGAGTGAGATCACGCACACACACACAACACACTTCCTCCAGGTCATTAATATTGTGAAACAGCATAATCATTTTAATCATAAGTGTTATCAAAACTAGTATTATTTAAAAACGTTGCACAAACAGCTGGATAAACGTACGCGCAGAGACGGTGTACTGATGTACAGGGTAGAAGGGTTGACACAGAAAGGGCCAGAGTTGTAAGCTGGTTGTCTAAATCTGGATGGGCACCTACGTCGCAGAACCGAAATACACCCCCGTACTGTGTGGGCCCTACTGACGTCAGCCAAGATGGGGTTTGGGGGCTGGTAATGAGGTGTTTTGTAGGCCATTTATATTTATGGAACAGTGAACAAGCCTGTTCAAAGTATAGCTTTCAATCTGATGCATGAAGGACAGGAGGTATGAATGAAGGATGGAAGATACATAAATGTGACGGAAAGGAAAAAATGAGTTGCAGCATTATCGGGAACACACTATAACAACAGACAGGGAAATGTACGGGAAGGCAACTGGGAAATGTCTGCACTGTGAAATAAATAAAAACAAATAAAAAGAATCCTCTTGAATACATACGTTACATTATATATTGCATGACAGATAGAGATAGAGGCATCACCTTCCCCAGCCGTTTATCTGGTTCCCACTGCGCAATGTGTCGTCGGAGTGATGTATTTTCTGTGTCATTATTGGACGTCAAATTTCGGTCCACTGAAGAAGGGGTTGTTTTGTTACGCCAGGCGACGTCTTTTTTCCGACGTCTACCAAACGTCTGATGTTGAAGTCCTTCGGACCTCTGAACATTTTTTGCAGCGTCTGAAAAATGAAGTGAACCGATCAGTGGGTATCTCTCTCCACACGCTCCCTCTCGCTCGCATGCTTTTGACCCATCCGGGAGCCAGTGAACACATGCACACTTGAACACTCCCCCTGTCCACATTTATTGTGTACCGGTCGGGATCCGAACCAGCCATCCTCTGGTTACAGGTCCAGCTCCATAACCAGTAGACCACATGCCAGTGCAGTCACACACAAACACAAAGACACAGACACAGACACACACAGACACAGACACACACACGCAAACACACACAGTCGCACAGAGGAACACACAGACACACACACAAACAAAGAAGATATGCCTAGGCCAATTATTTACTGAACGTTTCCCACAAACTGCATTTCCAAATAAATAAACAGATAAAAAAATAACTTCAAATAAATAAACCACGAAATGTAAAATAACAACAAAAAAACATGATGTACAAATATTACATCATGTATACATTTCCTGCACCTGTCATAGGCATCCAAATGATGTCCAAAAAATTTAACCGGTTTAAAAATGTTGTCTAAATTTGATATCACATTTGAACTATAAATAGCCCTTACACGGAGGTCGCACGGCCATCAACATTAGACTTCAGTAGACGTAAAAGAAAAAGGACGTTGCCTGGCGTTAAAAAACAACCCCTTCAGTGGACCGAAATTTGACGACCAATAATGATACAAAGACGACACTCCGACGACACATTGCGCAGTGGGATCATGTATACATTTCCAGCATCTGTCATAGGCGTCCAAATGACGTCCAAGAAATGTACCCAGTTAAAAGGTGAAATGTTGAACGACAATATGAAGTCCAAGTTGGGTCATGGTTTGAAAACCAAATAGTGGACCTAGTTTGGACATCAAATAGAAGTCCAGAATTGGTCATGGACCAACGGACCAGATATAGACATGATCTGCACGTCTCTCCAACGTCCAATGTTAGGTGGGTTAGCTTGTATTCTTACTAATCTTGTCTGCAATAAATTCACTTTTTTCTCTTTTGCCGGATGGTAGGCAGCCAATCAGTTTCCCACAAGAGCTGTGATAATCATGGTGTATAGAATCAGAGTGCCTTCAGAGTATGCATCTCCTCTCCGATACCAGACAGAGAGAGAGAAGAGAGCATTTAAGAGACATTAGTCTGCTTCATGGCCTCGCACCCTCACCATCCACACAAATCATCGGCTGCTCCAAACACCTCGTTGTCGGTTGTAACACACCGATAGCTGTGGGGGATGTTTTTCATGGTTACATAACCTGAAACAAACGGTGAGATTCTTTCAGAGGTGGGCCGTGCTCAATTTTCATTGACGAGCCACAGAGATCTGCTTGTGCATTTGGTCCTTTAATATCACAAAGCCTTTGTTTTTACGTTCATACTTAATGGATTGGCTCAACTGATGACATTATTGTGCTGCGCAGGTACATTGCTGGATCAAAGCGGTCTCTACGACGAAGAGGCCAACTCACCCGAAAGTTTACAAAAGTAAGTGTGGTTTTGTCACAGAAAGGAAGTGCTCGACATAATTGGGAACACACACGCATCTAAAGGCACTTCAGCCCTATGCCTTTTACATATACAAAGACACCCCTTTGTCTTTGTATGTGCGTACTGCATTTCATTGGGGCTGAAGTGAAAACGTCAACAATGATAATTGCTTGCATCCATTTGCAGTCTTTGCCTATCTGACTGATACCATCCCTCCCCCCCTTCAACCTTTCCCTCAATATGTGTATGGTGGTGCCTGCCCCCCCTCCCCTTTAGGGTGATGGAGAACGAGGAGGCCAGGAAGGAGTACCTGGTGTTCCCTCCTAGCAAGGCTCAGAGTCACGGAGGTGGCGGCGGGCAGAAGGGCCGCAAGATTCCCCTGAAGGGCAACGGAAGGCGCATCGACTACATCCTGTACAGCGATGAGGGCCTGCAGCCGGACTGGAAGCTGGTGAGTGCTGTCTCATGGGTGGAAAGGTCCTGACCTGATGCCTATTAAACCTTTACTGGGTCACCTTTGTACAGCAGCAATTTATTCCATTACTAAAATCAACCTGATTTTAGTCATGGCCCGCCGAATCCTGAACTTGAAAGTCTCAAGAATAAATGTGCCCATCCACGATTCTCTCTGAGTAATTGTATTCTTAATCGCAGCTTTTGAAAATTCTCCAAATTATGCAGCTTTAACTGTAGCTACAACTCGAGCCACTAGAGGCTTTGAACGTTAAAACATACATAGTGCAGGTTTAGCCACCCATTCTTGCAATTGGTGATTTATGCTTCATCAAACAATCTCCTACAATGCATGAATTTATTCAAAGCCTCGTAAAGCACAGGGAATTGCATTCATCATGTCGTTTTAGGACCCGTTTTAGCCCTTGGCTCTTTGCTGCCCTTTCCTTTGGACATGAGTGCAGAGCTAAACCCACAGACCAAACCCAGACATGAGGAGTGCAGTATGATCACTGCCAAGCCAAACTGTTATGCTTCACTTGCTCAATTAAATCCTAAACCATTGTCATTGAGCTGCCACCTTGTGGTGGAGTGGAGCTACTGTAAATGGTTGCGTCCTGCCACAAATCGTGTTTTTTTTAGGTTCATTATTATTGATTATTATACATGTTTTTTGTTGAGAATATTATTTTGAAATTCAAAGCCTGCACATAATCTAAACTCATGTCATGTATTGAATTGATGTATTGAATCGCAGATGCAGCTGAGCTCATATGTGCAGCCTGATGATGCTCAAACTGAGTGTGTTGCTAACCGAAACCCATCCCATCTTCTTCCTGCCACAGGACATCGAGGAGTTCAGCTTTGTGACGCAGTTGGCCGGCATCACTGACCACCTTTCAGTGGCCGCGCGATTGGCCGTTTCAACCGGCGAGGAGGAGCCTTAGGGGGCCGTACATTCTCTTGCACTGCCATCGATACATGGAGGAAGAGACAAGAAGAGATACATGATGGAAGAGACAAGAAGAGATGCATGATGGAAGAGACAAGAAGACCGGGGAGAGAAATTTGAATACAAATGAGCAATTGAAAGATGGCGGAGAAGCGAGAAGGCCCCGTGTCTATTGAGAAACGCCAGAGTGCTGGACGGATGGACGGGTTGACAAACTGATTAATGGAGTTACAGGCCTGGGTTAGGGGGGTTCACGTTAAGGGGAGAGGCAACAATGGAGTGATTTAAAAGAGAGAGTTTATGCCAGAAGGTAGATAAGCAGGGAATTTGTATTAATGGTGTGATGAACGTTTTTCATACCCAGACAACACATACTCATGGACACACACAAACACACTCACAGAGGGTTTGAAAAAATGTGACAGATAACATCTTCTGATGTCAACGACAAATGGTCACTATTTACGAATTTATTTACATTGAGTTAAGGCTTTACTGTCACACAAACTCTCTCTCTCTCTCTCTCTCTCTCTCTCTCTCTCTCTCTATCTCTATCTCTATATATATATATATATATATCTGTCAGTCTCTCAATCACGCACACACACACACACACACACATTCAGACACACACAAATCAACCTTGCATGGTCCATGCTGGATCTATACTATATGTCTGACCACTTTCTATGATTTTACCTCTGGAACTTTCTAATTCTCATATAATACAATGGATGACTAGAGAACACAAAGAGGATACTGAGATTGTCTTGTACAGCAACGGTAGGCCTATAGCTGTGGCCCGCACAATGAGAGGCATTGGCCACTACGCTATTTGACCTTTGTGCCGATTGGTTGGTGTTCGTCTCTTCAAGGTCATTGGTCAGTTTACCTGTCAGTTTTCACCTTACTTCTCCTGCCTTGGTCCCAGGAACCTCAACTAAAGTGTCTTTTTTCTAAAAGTCTTTCTAAAAAAACTTAAAAAAAAGATCAATCTAGAACAGTTTTTATGGTCACTGCGCCATTTTTGTAGAGAAGTACAAATGCCTGGTAATACTTTGTGGTTTATTATTTATACTTAATTGTATTGTATAAAGAGGTCAAATAAAACAATCCGCTTGACTGGAGAAAGATTGTTTTTGATACAATGCAAAGCTTGCAGACTGTTTTCAACCATTTTGTAACTGGTGGGAAGTGACAAGGCGAGAAGGACATTTGAACTAAATTAATTAGCTGATTCCTTGCTTGTGTTGGAATGGTGGTCATGACTGCATGACGAGAGCCTGGTGAGCAATCAAACAATACGACGGTTGTTTGAACTCAGAATTTATAGTCATTTATAGTAAAGATCTGCGTTTCCCCTGGAAATACAAGCCGACCCAATGGGACATTGCTGCATGTGGAATGCTAACCTCTGCCGATAACATTAACTAAACACACATAAGCAATATGTAAAAATACACACACACACATATATACAAACAAAAACATGTAAATATACAGTATGTACCCTTACATCGCATACAATATACAGAAGGCTTGCATGTAGACGTGCACGCTCGCATGCACACACAAACATTCACATTCACATATTTGTGTTATTATATACAATGTCAATAGTGCAACCCCAGCAGGCAAAGGACAGCTCTCTCTCTATTGCCTGTGTTTTGGACCACCGCCATTCCTGCTTGTTCTCAAACAGTAGAAAGAGCTACACACACACACACACCATCTTGAGTGTATGCACTGTGTGAGCAGATGGGGTTCTGTGATTTTCAATACCCCACCTGTACCCCTAACCCCTCCACATCTGTAGCAAGGCATTTATACTTTTTTAATTCCCAGTCCAAGGCCACCCTCACACACACACACACACACACACACACACACACACACACACACACACACACACACACACACACACACACACGGACACAACAGTACATAAAATACTCTGAGGATATCCACACACATTTTGAGCGATCTTGGGTAGAGTGGTGACGTGTGCTTAAGAGTTTATTCGTTATTATAATGATCTGTTCATTTTATCTTGTTTATCACCCTGTCCAAACTGCCAATCAGGACAAGGCAAAGCAATTGTGTATTCACTCCCTAAAAAAAACTAAACTATATCTCAGATGCTGTGTGATTGCCTCTGATTGCCAATGTTTACACTGCAGCCTTCGGCCTGTTTGCCTGTTTCTTGGCACTAGAAGGATGCATGCCTTTTGAGGGACTCTTTACACAAGACCAGATGTGTCACTTTTCAACTGCACATTCAACATCACTGTTTCACACTTTAAGTTATGGACAGTATCGTTTAAATCTGTATTGCAGATGTGTTATACAAGTGTGTATGTGCACTCGCGTGTGTGTATGCTGAATCCATGTCCACCTGAATATTTTTATTCTCGGTAACCTCAACTGGCTGCTTTGACTCTTCTTTTTTCTGTCTCTTCATGATTAGCTTTCTTAGATATTTTATGTCCCATGTTGTTGTTCTGATACTATGAGCATCAGAAGATACTAGAACGAAACTAGAAGGTTTATACTTGTGTTTATTTTTACTCATCATTGACTACATATTTAATTTGCTTTGTTTTGCTTTAGAATGCCCACTAACTGTTTAGCTTTCCCATTTCTACCAGGTGGGATTAAATGTCATGTGAATACACTATAGACCTATTATACAAAGGCTAATAAAATGTGCTCGGCTAGAATCCGACAAAGTGGTGCCACAGTCACTCTGAGGATCCACCGATGGAGTCCATAATAACTGAATAGATGTGTTTGATTAGCCAATGTAGATCCGTCCATCTTGTCCATGATGCGTATACCCTGCATTTGCTTCTAGTGCTATAGGCTGCTGCTAGGCCAACGCACTTCACTAAACAAACCATTGTATTGTGGCTGTGGGGGGATGGGGGAACTGTCCAGTTAGTTTAGTAATATAATTTATATTTGTAACTGCAGCTATAATTGCAGTATTTTCACACTAATAGGTTTTTTCATGCTTTTATTTTATTTATTTGTAAGTGTTATCTGAGTATCTGAGCATTATGGGATATGGTGTAATAACATATGTCGTCCATCTTTAAGGTCAGGATGAAGTAGTCCCAATGTTATGAAGTGTGAAAGCTTTTTAATGCCCAACCACAGCTTGTTTATGTTTATAGATTTTCCGAAGTATTATTGAAGAAACATCTTGACCATCACCATACTGAGTTGGAAGCTGAATTTTGTGAGTGAGGTATTTGCCTCAGATTTTCAGGTTCCAATAAAGGCAGAGAACTGTAAGCCTGTGTTACTGTAATTATGCTTTGGGCCTCAGGTGATGTGTTACTTTGATTTCCTTTTCTGGGTTTTTATATATATATAACATATATATATATATGACATTCTCTGTTCGTTATTATTTTCTCTGATTTAAGTTACCCTTTTGTGTTTTTTGGGGTGCGTGTGTGTGTGTGTGTGTAGGGAGGGGGGGGGGTCTTTGTAGGCTTACTCAAAGGCATGCTCTCCATTAAGAAACTGGGGAGAATAATGGCATTTCCCTCTGTAATGTGCATCTTTCTTCAGACATCTTATTTTCTTCTGCTTTTTAAAAAATGGAATTGATTTTCCCCTGTTTGAATCGGTGTCCGTGTGATTATTTGAGTGTCATTTATTTTATATGCGTCTCAGTGTCTGAAAAATATTATTTCGGATAATACGTTTCTCTGCAGGAGTGTGCCTCTTGATGTTACCATGACAACATTGTAAGTGACTGTTGGTGCCAACATTTAGCATTGTCCTTTATATGAGGACGCAGAAGGAAGATAGATAAATAGATAGATACCTCATCCCTGGGTTTTCACTGTATTTTTTTGTGTGTGTGTGTGTGTGTGTGTGTGTGTGTGTGTGTGTGTGTGTGTGTGTGTGTGTGTGTGTGTGTGTGCGTATGTGCATGTCGTGACTGTTTGTGTGTGGTGTACTTATCCCCTCTGCCACAGACTGACGAAGTAAAGGTCAAAATGAGCTATTGGACTCTCTCAAACTGCTCGCAGTTTAACAGTTCATTTAACTCCGGAAGAAAAAATGAAATACACAAATCGTTCTGAGGTGTCATGCTGCAGTTCTTCTGGCCTCGCATTTACTGTTGAGCGAGTTTCTGGCAGTCCGGGCACTAAGCAAAGGCAAGAAACATTAATGGTTTGTTGACATGCACGAGAGAATTAAGGAAACATACACCATACACAGAGATAGTGAGTGCTATTTTTTGGAAATTATAATAAGGGTATTATTATTTGTGTGTGTGTGTGTGTGTGTGTGTGTGTGTGTGTGTGTGTGTGTGTGTGTGTGTGTGTGTGTGTGTGTGTGTGTGTGTGTGTGTGTGTGTGTGTGTGTGTGTGTGTGGGTCAGGGAGCTAAGAAGTTGTGCTTCCCCTTCACTCTGCATCATGTGCAAAGGTCCTTTCCTTCCAGAGGAAGAAGGTCATCCTAAAGTTTAAACCATGCTAACGTTACCACATCCCCAGGAATTCACATTATCTCCACAACTCTATTAAAGCGTCACAAAATGGCGGAGCCTTGACAATACAAAGAAACATGATTATTTTTGCTGTACATGCTCCTTTCTGCTGTAGCCCACATGTATGCATGTAATGCATGTCGTTCAGGAACAGTGAGGGCTACGAACGAACCTACGTAAACCTGAGCCATTGCCTCAGCCTCTATCCTGATCCTGCCCTCTGCAGTATCTATCCACACGAGGGCGCCAGCGTGCAAAGAAACAACATTAACCCTACAATCACTGCTTATTTACATTCCACGATGGAAAAACCGAATGCACTAAATGAATGCATTATTTCGCCTAACATGCAAATGTAGAACGCAAGCTACTATCTGATCTAAGGCCCAACGGAGAACCGTTACCAGACTACGAGCGTTACATCACCATGACAGTCTGCATCGGCCAATAGGAGCACGCCTCAGTAGGAAAATACAATCGTCTTTTTGAAAAACAGTACGCCGGAGCATTCGTCCTCCCCCTTGCAGCTCGTAGTATCCTCCCGTAGCCATATGTAATTATCACCTTTCCCAAATCCACTTATTTCGGGGCGTTTGCGTCAACTACCCTTGTTTACCTTGTGTTAGAGTTCAGATTAAGCAACTGTGCGTAGTTGGTTCCGACGTGACTGTCCTGGACATCGTTTTATGTCTGGCCTCTTCGTCTTCGGTGGAGATAGTAACACGGTACAATGATCGAGCGACCAGAGACTGCGGTTCCGAGCATTGCTGTAAGTTGACTTTTCCACAATATTAAGACCCGTTCTGCATGGTTTATACACGCCAATGGTCGCATAGGCGATAGGCTTCTGACTGGTAACCTATCCCAGTTAGCTTGCTCGTAGCATGATTGAGAAGTAGCAATTTAACAAGGTAAGTTAGCATTTGAGGTCGTCTTTGGGAAGAAATGTTCAGGACTCGAGGCCTCAGCAGAGCATCTTTCTGAAGACATTCCGAGTATTCGAATGGCATTCAATATGCCATGCAAAGACCCTAGCTTTTGCGGGTTAACGATTTAGAATATTAATTGTTTTTTATTCCGTCTATATTTTCTGTCCGTTTATTCTATCACCATTCTCTATCGTTACTTTCGCATTAAACATAATCTCTATCCCAGCGTGTCTTCCTCCACGTTGGTTCTTCTTCCATCCTGCCCCGTACCCCTCTCTTCTATGAATTCTCCCGTCGTTGGTCTGGTTCGATACCATAGGTTGTTAATAATAAACCACTCTGCCGATCAATTGAATTATCAAGGCCAGTCACGGCTGCTTCCACTTTGAAATAAAATGGGACAGTCGTGGACGGCAGAGAGATGGAGCAACGCGTGGTCCTTTTTAATGAGGCCTATTTTAGTGTGTGTGTGTGTGTGTGTGTGTGTGTGTGTGTGTGTGTGTGTGTGTGTGTGTGTGTGTGTGTGTGTGTGTGTGTGTGTGTGTGTGTGTGTGTGCGCATTGGAACTAACGTTTTATTTTAAATGTATGGACAATCTGCGAGAAAACAAATGCAAAAACAAGGGGATATGAAAACCGAGGGACAGGAAGACCAAAGTCTGAAAGCTGCTCATTGGCATTCATCCACCTCTTCTTGTATTATTTTCTTTCTTTACTGCTTGCTTTGCTTGCCATTTAAACATTCCTACTGCCAGAATAATCCACTGCTTTTGCAGAGTTCAGTTCAGCTGCCCATAGAAAGCCATAGGGCTTCCTGAGTGCTATCGTATTGGCTGCACCTTATGTAATAGACCCATGCACCTTGTGTAGCTGCATGTGGGTGTATTAGATGCACAGGGGAAGTTCTTCAGGAATGTACATCACTGCATGAATGCTTAAATCGTGTCCACTGCCACAGTAAGCAGTGTGCAACACGCCAATGACGGTCATAGGAAGTATTGATCGTGAGATGACTCTCTATTTGACTATGATGACTACAGAGATGACTCTGTTTGTCTGTTTCTGTCCTCCTTCTCCCAATCTCCTAACCTATCTCAAACGCGCCAGGTGTAAAATTCCATAAACAGAGTTTGCGTTTGTGTGCATGGATGTGTGTGTTCTTTCTTTCCCAATTGCACCTTTTTGAACTTTCTGGAAACCTAAAAGAGGGTACACATTAACTAAAGACATCATTTTTCGTTTAAATGTTTGGCATATTTTTTAAATTCAGATCTCTTCGTGCCTATGTACCCTTATTACATACAGCCACTACTATTGTTTTTAAGTTGAGCTCCAGTCACCTGTGTGTACAAGCCTAGTCATTATATTTTACTTACCACATAGGTTATAACTGCTGGATTTGGCCTGCTACTGGCCCAGTCATGCACACAACTTCTTCAGAGTTCAACATTGAGACAGAGTAGACAGTTTGGCGACACCTCATAACTGGAGCCATCTGAGGACAAAGAACAAATCGTCAAAAAGCCTTGAGGGGGAAAAAGGATGAAAACCCTTTTAAACCAGAGAGGGATCTCCCCCGTTCTGGCAAAAGGGGTGATTCCAGACCGGCTGTGCAGTAATCAGAGGTGCTGCTGATATGGGCAGACAAAGACATGGCAATAGCCTAAGGACACATCACATTGGTAGACCAGTTTGATGCTGTTGCATGTTGAGGTCATCAGGGATGGGAATAAGCAGGGAGGGACCTCACCATACGTTATAGTGATGGGGTGTGTGTGTGGGGGGGGGGGGTGAGAGACTGATAATATGTAGTCTGATAACTGGGGCAGCCAGTCTCTCGACCTATGGTTTACTTCACATCCGCCACCCGTCCATTTCTCCTTACTTTTATTTAAGGTGCAATCTTGTCGTCTTTAATTCACCTCTCAGAGGGACTTCCCCTCATCTCCACCTCTCAGAAGCCCCGCTGCCTCCCTCCTGGTCCCACCCTGCTTTGCCTCCTCCCGTCGAAAGATGTTAGCCCAGCTGCACTTCAAAGAGGCTCTGTTGCTGCAAGACAGAGAAATGCTATTGGCAGGCTTGTCAACATTTCACTGTGTACACGCATACAAACACAGTGTGTGTCTATGTCACTCTGATGTCCTTTGACAGTTGACTCTCACACACTGACTAAAACACTGCGCCAGGTGTGAAATTCCATAAACAGAGTTTGCGTTTGTGTGCATGGATTTGTGTGTTCTTTCCCAATTGCATCCTGATTCTCGTCATATACTTGGATATATGTGTGCAAGGACTACAGTCACTGCGCCTTGCGGTTTGTGTGACTCTTTGTGTGCTTGTTTTGTGATAGTGTGTTTGTTTTCCTTCAGCAGAGGAACCTGGAGGGCTACGTTGGCTTCGCAAACCTCCCCAACCAGGTCTACAGGAAATCTGTGAAAAGAGGCTTTGAGTTTACCCTCATGGTGGTCGGTGAGTGAAACAACCACACCTGGTTCTGTGTGTATGTGCCCTCTAGCATTCTACTGGAATTGTGTGTGTTTGAATGGGATCATTCCCTGTGTGTGGACGAGTTAATGCGCAGGGATGTTTGCTTGTGTGTCTGTCGTTGTCTGTCTGTTAGTGTCCCTATGTTGTTGTATATTTCCATCTACAGCTTTGCACACACAAAAACCCACCTGTGTCCACCTGTCTATGTGTGTGTTCTCATATCTCAGCGCAGGTGGGTCTTCAAATAGGTTTATGGGAAGCCGAGGCATGCTCGGTATCCGGTACCCTCTCTGGCTCGCAACACTGCACCCATTAAAAGAAATCTGGCCTTTTCTTAATTTCCCTTGGTGTGAGAGTCGTTTTTTGGATGCCTACAAAAAATACAGTCACAAGCGGACAGAAAACCAATAGTTCTTTTACTTATTGTGTCTTTATCAAAACTACGAAGGCCACATTGGCAGCGTAGTAGCAATGGAAAAGTTGTCTTTAGGCCGAGAACAGGAACAAACTGCTGCGAACAGAGGTTGGGGACTGAAAACTGGACTGTGGAGGAAAAACGTAGACGAGAGGTGGAGGAAGAGATGTGTATGGTTAGACACACACACACACACACACACACATACACATACACATACACATACACACACACACAACCAGGCTGGTACCCACACACTAATTAACGCATACACACTTGCACACACGGATCAGTGACTGAGGCAGAAACGACAGGGGCATTGCATTGACTTATTGAACCATGTGTGCTGTCCCCCAGTAATGAACACTGTGCACAACACAGATAAACAGAATGGCTTTTCCCTTTAGTTGAACTTGGGGAAATGTAAAGTACCAATATTCATACCAGGGTTTTTTCTGATACATACGGTTGTGACATCGGATTATTAATAATTGTTCTTGTGCACACCAATGTCACAGACTAATGGCATACCAAACCTTGACCAAAACAGCCATCCTTAACCTGATACCAAGCCTAAGCTAAACAATGATGGCAATATGCCTACACTTCACAATCCTTAATCTAATGTCTCAACTTTAGTTAAGACCTAACTCACTATCGGAGGAGGGTAATTACATTTATACAAAACCTACATTCCAGTACCCTATGTGTTCTATTAATGTTTGTTAAAAAAAAGAAGTTATATTGTTGCAACTGATGCTAATTCAGGAAGAAGGGTAAATGCGAGTGTGGAGGTTGGCGGAGGGGGAGGGGATGCACTAAAGCTTTCCAGCTGACTAGATCCTGTTTGTAGGCCCTGCTCCACATGTAGTCATCGCTCTCCTTTCTCCCTCTCTTTTCTCTCATTCAATTGGCTCCCTGCCCGGCATTATACCGGGTTCAGCACGCAGCAACAGATGCTCTGGCTTCCCATGGTTCATTGAAACCGGGAGAAGACTGAAGGGAAGGACCTCTGATCCTCTATCAATAGCACCCATGTTGGTGTAACCTGCTGCCCCCTCATGATCATTGCTTTTAAACTCTGTTTCCATTGTAATGACCTGATGTAGACAATCTGTCATGACGTGCATAAGTAGCCCGTCCCATGTGGGATGAGGAATCAGTAAAGAAACAACTAGTCACTTCACACATACTCATGCACTCAACAAATCGTTTTACTGTCGGCTTGTGAAATGCTGCTTGGGATAAATCAAGTTCTGCTTTTTCTGAAAATCAAAGGCAACCCACAAATGTTAACAGTTTATATTCTTAATCCATCTTTTTCAAACCCAGGGAGGGATAACATTTTATTGTGCCTTTCAGCTTTTTTAAAGCTAATAAAGTATGGCAAGAAAAATATATATTTTAATTTGATAAGAGTTACGCCAAAGAAGACGGAAATACAGATTTTGTCTCTGAATTGTGATGCAGAGATCTGTGGCTGTGCTTCAATTTCCTTTAATCAGCCCTGCCATATATCTTGCAGGGTTGAGCTTGTTAAAGGGGTGCCATGTCAAGCTCGGGGTGAATGTGTAGCTTTGGAGACTGGGCGATGTGTCTATCTGAGGGTATGTGTGTTCGGACATCCCGCGTCAGCGCAGTGTTGCCCGTCTTGGCCGACGGCGTCGCGTCCTGCTGAAGTGTCGGGTTCACAGGCGGGACCCAGTGGGGATGTTTCCGTCTGTCTGTCACTCCCTTGGATGGAACGCTCAGGAATGCCACCGCAATTTTGTCGCCCCATCCCACCTCCCTCTCTCCCTAGCTCTTTCTCTCTTTCTCTAGCCTCACTCTCCCTGCCTTTCCTTGCCTATCATTTTTTTTCCCCCCTGATACGTCACTCTCAATCTTTTCCATCTTTATATCCCAATTTCTTTCCTCTCTCTCTCTCTCTCCCCCCCCCCCCCCTCCCTCCGTGGGCCTGTCAGGGAGAGGAAACGCTTGCTTCCTGAGGCTATGGCTCCAGCTGGCAGCTTGAATAGGAACTCCTGGAAAGAGCGGAGAGATCCAGCGCCAGAGCATGGAGAACAACAGTGTTGCCCTATAGCAGCCCATGGTCTCACTGGTCCAAGGATGCTGTGTGGGGGACCCCATTTCCCACCGGCATGTGGCGGCCACCATCCACAGGCGGCTTTGAGTGTGCGCTGTGTGTTGTTATAAACCAAGGCACCGCCTGGCACCTTCACAGCACACTTCACTGCAGCCATCCCGTAGGGTACATGCCTGATTTGTGTTCTGTTTGGAACATATCATTGTAATAAGTTGATCCAAAAGCTATCGCTAGTTTTAAAAGGTCTCCGATAGCCATCAGAAAACTGTGAAAGATGGCTCCAGAGGATGTGACTCAGTTTAATTTTCATTTAAATTCACATGGCCGATGGTAGGGATATGTTCCCTATGGATGACTGAGAGAACCTGATGGTACTCTGTGAACTTAACACCCTTCCCTGGACCAATGCCCAAGAGCCTCGACCAATGACTATTATGAGCGCAGTGTTTATCTATGGTTTGTATTATTGAATCTGCTGCTTGCATTCCACTGGTCTGGCAGGAGTTTTAGCGTGTGTGTGTGTGTGTGTGTGTGTGTGTGTGTGTGTGTGTGTGTGTGTGTGTGTGTGTGTGTGTGTGTGTGTGTGTGTGTGTGTGTGTGTGTGTGTGTGTGTGTGTGTGTGTGTGTGTGTGACTGTGTGTGTGTGTTAGATTGTTAGATCAGTCCGTTTGACAAGCTTAAGAATAACTGCGGGTGTTGCCTTCTTAATCCGTAGACACAGACATCTTGCTTATCCTGTCATTCACTCTGTTTCTCTCGCAGCCTCTTATCTACCAATCTTTTCTAATGACTTACTCTCAGGCATCTTTACTTAAACACGTGAACTCAGACTTCTGTCTGAGTCAACAGACGCCCAATAACCCACTAATGTGTCCCGCTAGAGGCGCTCAGGGTACCTCTCTTCCGTCTGTAGGAGCCTTAGGATTTATGGCTTACCTTTTGTCTCTATTATGGGGGGAGAGTGGGATGGGGAGAGAGGCTGTTTGCACCGTACTGGAGTCAGTTCATAAACCTGGCCCACCATGAATGCATATATCCCCTGGCCTCAAAGGCACAGCAGGGTTAAGGGGTGGGGCGGCTCTGTTCGGATCAGCTGCAGGCATCTCTGTCTACGTCACTGTCTCTAAAAGTCTTTTTATAGAAGTTATTCCGCTTCTGCTTCGCACATCATCTCTATCGCTCTCTGGGTCAACCAATCAGACTGGCCAGTGACATACATTACATTCTGAGGCGTGTATTTGAGAGTGTGTGTGGACCTGTGGATGCAGATCCTTATCTGGGTCGAGGCCATGACCTTTGCTCTCCCTAGTTGCAGAGGATTTTGGCCAGGCAGGATGGCCACAACAATATGGTCTGCAACCAAATGCTCACACACAATACACATTTGCAGCAGTCAGTGTGTTTGTGTCCGATGGCCCCACCAGGATGTTGGGGGTCGGGGGGGGGGGGGGGGGGCAGCTGTAGCCTGAGCACTCAATCTGAACATTAGCGCTAAACAGGAAGATCGGGGAGGGAATGCTAGGAATCTCTCCAACTCCAACAATTTGTTTATTTACCCCCTGTTTGTCCTTCTTAAACTGAGGCATTTTTTATATTCATACTGTTTTCCCCTATATTATTTCAATCTTTCTATCAGTTGATGATTCATATAAACGATTACTCTGAGTCCAAGTTAAAGAGTAACTGATATAAGATTCTAGATCTTTCTTTCTGGAGACAGCGTGTGCAGTGTGATTAGAGATGTGAGCTCACTCTGTTCCAACCGTGAGCGGTGCCAGAACCATTGGTGGTCAGTTAACCCCCCAAACTCATCCTTTGGCGTTTGTGTGCAAAGGAAGGCCATCATTACTGGACTACTGCCTCGCTGCTGCGAAGCCTGAAGACTATCCTCCAACCACTGACACGGCCTTATTTGTAGAGCTGAAATGACTAACAAGAGAGTTTGAGAGAGAGTGGGGTGGGGAGAGAGGGGTGGGGAGAGAGGGGTTTGGCATCAGAGAGTAGGAGATGGAACACTGAATCTTTGGGCTCCCTGGTCGAGGAGTAGGCATGTGCAAATGCTGCCTATACGGCAGGCTTTGGGTTTAAATCCTGAGCTGTGGTCCCGTGTCACTTTAAAACAGCAATCCTAGACAATAAGGTAGCTAGGTGCTAATGAAAATGTCATTTTCATTTCATCGAGATTTTTAATGTTGGCACAGATTTCGTCACAGATGTCACCAGACTCACCACACAGATACCATTATTCCGCTGAGCAGAGGGGAAGCTAATTGAGATGGCAGAGCCTCAGGGGAGCGAGAGTGAGGGACGAAGAGAGAGGCTCTATTTATAATTTGTTAGCATAGATGTAGAGGTTGCCAATGACTGTAGGTGGTCCGCAGAGATTACATAACAATTTAGTGTATTCTCATGTGTGCATTGTTCACAATATCGCGTCCGTCCGAAACAAATGAGTCAACATTTTATACGATTTTCTTTAATTGTTGTAAAATGCAACAATTATATTATTAGTAATATAAATATCTGTCCAATAAGGTCTTATTGGACAGATAGAGGACTGTTGGATCAGATTAACTTTTTCAATTAGAAGTGTCTAATTAAAAAGATAATCTGATCGAACTGTCCTCTGCAATCCTGGCCACTATTGGCTGGTTCTGCTGCTGGTTTAGCTGCAGTCGCGCCATCACTCTAACTGACACATTCAAGGCAAAAGCTAACAGGAGAGGAATGACCCACGTGTGTTCAGGAGCAACGGCATCTTGGCATATCTCCACTTTCACACAGGCCAAAGAAATGGGACTGCCGCCGAAGCTAAACGTTATCCATACACTGACACCTCACTGTGATGATGACATAACCCTCCCTTTCTTGCAGAACCGGGGGGGGGGGGGGCTTTCCAATTTACCCAAGGTTAAGCCGAGTTGGTATTTGGTCATCATTTAGGTGTGTGTGTGTGTAGCTGTGTGACTGTGTCCATCTGTGTTTGCACTCGTAAGACTGTCTCACTCCAAAAATTCGACCAGTCATCATGCCCCTATGAGGTAATGGCCAAGGGAGCGGTTGATACGGTAGGCGAAAGCACTCTGTCTAATTTGACCTACTACATCTGCACCTCAGTAGACATCAGTGGTGGTGAAGACTGGCAGAGACTGGAATCCACAGTAGGGATTGTGGGTCCATGGAAAATTGCCACATGTCGATGTAGATTACGTTGATGAATCCCCCCCCCACTTAAATAACAGATGACAGTCCGTAATTATTTTGTAAGTAGCTATACGTCTGTTTATTATTAACAATCATGCAAAAAAAAAAATATTTTATAAGTGGGACACAAGGTTTTCTTATTGAAGTAGAGCTTTCAGTCATGCAGAGCTTGGAGAAGAAGCTACACCAGAAAGAAACCCAACCTTACCAAAACACTGCTTTGGAATTTTTCAGCAGATCCCTAATCAATCCACGAGACACTGGAATAACGTATGACCCAATTTTGACTTGGAGGGACTCCAAGCCTCACATTTAACATTGCGCACAAAAATCTTGCAGCTTGGCAAGGCTGTAGTAGGAATCCATCTTTTAAGCTCCTCCAGAAAACGGTTTGATGTCCACTCCATGAAATGACTCCTTTCTAATGCATGCGCTGCATCTGTTTTAAATTATTGGTACAGAGAACATTTTATTCTCTCCGCACAATATGGATGGACCATTGTAAAAAAGTTTTATATCATCATTCATGTGTCAGAAAGGTTTGATGTTATAATCTGTCAACCCAGAATAACCTTGGTCATCCCAACTCACATTGAGGGGATGCAGTTTGTGCAGACCTTTTCTCAGTTTAGGGTTCTTGGCATCGGTTGACGGAAGGATGTAATTATAAGTGAGTTAAGTTATCCCTAACCCCTCAACCAATGAATGTAAGCTTGGTATTCTTGACTGCAGTTTTTGACGAGGCAATGTTGTGCATATGTCACGCTGCTGTTTTGCACTTGGATTCCAAATGCTCTTACCCCAAGCGTGATTATGGAGAACCACTTGTGGGTATAGAGAGAAAGAGAGACATTATATGGTAACTGAGGACATTCTTTCAACAATGGTAAAAGGCAGTGTACAAAGAGGAAGGCAGGAGTGGATGAGAGGGAGACGGAGAAAGGAAAGCGCAGAGGAAATGTTTTATGCACTCCATCTGAGAGCTTTTCTTGCTGGCAGACGAACTCCTGACCTTTACCCCCCACATACAATGAATCTACTTTAGTTCCTCTGCTCTAACCCTGTCCCTCCAGGCCCTGTGTGAGTCTTTGTGCGTGTGCGTTATGACTGTTAGATAAATGTGTCACTCTTGTAGTGGTGTGTCCTTGTCTTCTTGCTGATGTGGTTCAAAGTATGAGCATATTATTACCATGTTTAGTTCCCACAGTCAAGCAATGTTTAATTGCACTTGTTTACAATCTTTGTGTGTGTGTGTGTGCGCGTGTGCGTGCGTGCGTGCGTTCGTGCATACGCTTATCCTTGCAAATTCTGCTTTGTTCCCAGGCGAGTCCGGATTGGGGAAATCTACGCTCATAAACTCTCTCTTCCTGACCGACCTGTACTCCAAGGACTATCCCGGGCCATCCCAGCGCATCAAGAAGACCGTCCAGGTGAGAGGCCAACGAGCCGTCTTTGCAACGCGACTACCACTTCCCAAACTGACACAATGTTGGTCCTTTGCAGCCTGTCCCACTCACAGCCCCGTGAAGGGAACATTGAAGATTAGTGACAGACAAGGAAATAAAGTGATGAGATAATAATCAAACTGCTTTCAACGATCAAGCGTTATTATAGCTTGAACTAATGAGGGCAGAGGTAGGTTGCAGCAAAAAGTTCAAATGCAACTGCTAAGTGTAGTTGTAAAAATGTGTTTATAAAAGAGACTTTATTACCACACAGCCAAGGTCGTTCTGGGCGACACACAGGTATATACGCAACGGTAAAGTAGGGAAATACCATGGCGGTCTTCCTCAAGTGTTAATGGGCTATGACGGTGGTAGGAGAGAAGCTGTAATGGAACAGGGTTTTTTCTGTTCATTTTAACTCAAAATGAATATTCTCCCCGCTGCACAGCGAGGCCTGTGCTGCTTGTTGTGGATCAAAGTTGGAGACAGAGCAATTTCTGTGTTGGTTTTGGTGTAATTCCTTGCAAGGTTTTAATTACAAAGTCCTCTTCAACAGCTGTTTTAGGTTGCAGTGAAATACTATGTAGGGATTTGTTGTGTTTCTCAAAAGTTGTACTCTGGATGAAGCCAGCCAAACCATTTCAGATGCCTCATCAGGATTGTAATATTCTCATCGTTACCCTCCTCAATGTAATAGGCCTATTTTATTAAATAGAGTTGAAGTTTGTTAGCTATGTTTATTGACAAAGTAGGATCCATTCAAATTGTCGACTCATTGTTCAATCCTATATTCTCGGGCTCTCCTAGGGTACCCCAAAAACAAGCCCCATGTTGTTAAATGGTTGGCCCTCTTCCTGACAATCTCTTACTCATTGCTCTCTCTCTACAATTTTGTGTCTTTAAATTCATCAAAATCAACAATATAGCAAAACACATGACAAGGGCGGGGCAATCGGCTACCTTCCAATCATGACCTGTTCTCTAAGTGAAATATACAAAAAAGGTGGAGCCTCTTATTTCCTATTGGGTTAAGGTTATACAAAATCAAACTGCCTGCACCCTCTCTAGATTGGACAGTTGGCGGGCTGTGATACCTGGTTGTGATTGGCACACAAACCAGTTGGTCTGTGGGGCATCTGCTGTTTCACTGATATGTCGAAGAAGGCCATTTAATGCTAATCCCAAATGCTTCCTGACCAACTCCTCAGGGAGCGAAAGAGGTCGGGCAAGGAGGGGGAGGGGGAGGGATAGGATGGAGGTGAAACCATCGTGACTGTTAGATCAAGAACAGTGGGGCGTCGGGGACAAATGTTTGTCAGGAATCGGGATAACAACAGGAAGAAGACAAAACCTATTTTGAACAACTGAACAACTAACAGTGGGGGTTAGTGAAAGGGATATGGCTGGGAGGTGGATGAAGTCAGCACGGAGTGAAACCATATTAACTGTTTAAGAATGAATATATTATTCTTCATTATCCTATTTGAAGGATTTTTTTTTCATTCTTTAACTGCCTCATTCAATGAGGTTAAAGGTGTACTAGGTAGGATTGAGTGGCATCTAGCGATGAGGTTGCAGATTGCAACCTCACCAACTGTGGCCTGTAAGGTGCCAGTAGGTACTTCCCAAATGAACACGTCATTGGATTTACTGCATCGTGAAGCAAAGTGTCTAGTTAGGTAGTTCCTGCATAGATAAATGAAATCTTTTTAGTTTATTAGTCTCTAAAACTATAGGTCATAGCCTACCAGTAAGATATTGATTCTTCTCGTTTTGGGAGCGTTTTATCATGGCCGATGTTGGCTACTTTATGCATATAAAGTAGCCAACATTGGCCATAAAACGCTCTCAAAATGATCATCTTCTAGAACGATGTGGCCGTTTTGGGCTCCTGTAGAAAGATGGCGCTCAAACAGGGCGTCTCCATGGAAGAGGACTACCTCCCTATGTAGATATAAAGGGCTCATTCACATTCAAAACACCATTCGTATTTTCAGGGGTTTATACACTTACTAAAGCGTAATTATGAATACATATATATAGATAGATAGATGCCACTAAATCGACAAGCCTGACCCCTGAGTCCCCTCAAATTCTCTGCAGTTTTAAAAATGGTGCACATTGTTTCTTGGAGCCGTATCCATTCCAGCTGTTCTACACGACGCTGTTGCTTGATATATTGAAAATAAGTCTCTCTTCTACACAAGCGTCTCATCTTCCAGCCACCCGGGTTGCAAATATTACATACTATTTTGTCAGGGTTGTATTGTGCCATTTGATGCTGACCCATAACTATGTTGATTGGGTTTCTGGTGGATCGGGGGGTTCCACTCACTCCCTCTCTCTTCTACCGTCTCTCACTACCGTTCTCGGGCCCTGTGGCCGAGAACTATTTAATCCTTTTATGGTCATGACCCTCAGAAGAGTGCGGGGGTGGGGGGGGGGGGGTCACATCTGGAAGAGCAGCAGCAGCAGGGGGAGGAGGGGTTGAAGGAGGAGAAGGCAGCAAGAGAGAGAGAGCAAGGAATGGCCATGCTTTGGAGGAAAGTGTTTTTGGTGTTACGGGCAGGGGGGTGTTAGAGGAGACAGAGGGTGGGGAGGTAACGAGGTGACTGGCTGCAGGCTGTAGGCTGCATTAGATTGTGTTCAAGGTTAAAGAGGTGATTGGGATTCAGGAGGTGATCCAGTGTGTTCTCTTGAGTCAGTCTTGTGTAGTTGGCATTTTATTTTGGCTAATCACTGTAATGTTTTGGAGATGGCTCTGGTAACGAGGAAACAATTTCAAGGTGTGAGAAAAAGTGTGGAAAAAAGGACGAGGATGTGAGTACATGATATAGGATAGTGGAAAAATCGATGTTTTATATTCATATTATCCATGTTATGTGGAGGTTGGGGCTATACTGAGACGGAGAGAGAGAGAGGGGGGCTGGGAAAGGGCTGGGGGTGCCATCGGGGCCCCTTGGGGCCTGAGGGGGTCAGTAGCAGAGCAAGAATGTTCTCATGAAACGTAACACTATTCCCACATGCACTCAAACTCAAGAATCCCCAAATCAAGGAATCGCTCTCTTTTTTACCTGACAAAAACAAACCACTTCATGGATCTGTGCATATACACGGCCCCGCTCCACATATTTGTAGAAAGCAACAAATTACACAGCGGTCTCTTTTTTTATCGATGGACCTTAGTCATCTACGCACATTGCCTCAACCCGATCTCCTCAAAAGTCTCCTTCCTCAAAAGTCATTTTGAGGAAGGAGTCATTTTAACAGTTTCTCCTGACCCCCTGGCAGGGGTAAGACGTGATGGACTAATAAAATACTGCTTGTATGTTGACTACAGTTCAGTGTCAGTAGTATCTCTGTGCAAATTGCATAATTCTGCACGATAATGAAAGCACCTTTAGTTGTGTATCTGTTTATCTTTTGGTGTGAGTGTAATGCTGAGAAGACTGTTGATCACGTGGGTACGTAAATGTGGAATCCTCAGTTATTATTACTTGTGTCAAGGAGATTGTGCACCGACTGCACATCCCTGTAGGCAGGGGCTGAGTGTGAGGAAAAGACGTGAGGTCAGAGTATTTTTATTCCAGAAAGATCTATTCAGCTCGGTCGCGCTGCAACATTCTCCACAGCTTGGATTTCGTTTAAATGATGGTGTGGAGGCTCAAGACATTTTTGAGGTTTTCACTCTATCGGTTTCTTTTCTCGGAACGCCTTTTTAAACGGCAGATGTATTGTCGTTTTTCAGCATTCCGATTTACATGTTGACATTGCGCACACGCACACATCTCAGAGTATCTTGCCTGTCTGCGGTGCTGAATATACTGTCTTCGCTGTGAAACAAAGTGAAAAATGGACTATTTAAGGTTCTTTCGAAGTTCAAAAATGTCTGTGTGTTGTTTTTTTTTGACCAAGAGGCCTGGAGTTTGAGTGAAAGGGGGTGAACCTATAAAAACAAGCCGGTCCTGTGAAAGTATGCAGGGGAAAACAGCGACGGGAAATGGCAGCAGGGCTGGCTTCAGGAAATGACAACTCTGTCTCTGTGACTTGGGACGAGCGAGGAGTCGGCGTGTGATTGTGTGTTGTTGACAAAGCCTGATGCATTGTGGCGAATTTGTTGTTTTTGTCTGTATTTGTTGCATTGTCAGGTGTCATTGTATAGGCGTGTAGAATAATTATCGATTATTTAAGATATTGCTGCATCAAATATCGCTTAACAAACTCAAGTACATTAGTACACTTTGTCTACCTTTTTACGGGGAACTATCTTGGCTTTATTCAAGTATATATGAACACGGCTTCACAGCATCATTCCAAGAAGGTGGAAGCAGATACGAAGCCGTACGAATGTTCGCGTTCTTCATGAGTCTTCCCAGTGACGGAATGGCACTCGAGTGGTTTAATAGAATGGGTGTCCATCCATGCATCAATCTTTCTACGTAGACGGCGTGGACTCTGGATGGATAAAGAGATGACGAGAGGCCGATATATCGGCAGCCAGCCATAGATAGGACACGTGCTGCCCGTCGCAGAGCACCTCCCACGCATCGGCATTCTGTGAAAGCCTCTCACCAACACTAACAATGCTCGCTGTGTTTTTGGACGAGCTCTCCGAACCTGTTGATATTTCCCCAGCTCTAAGTGGGAGGTCTGAGTACCATGCATGGTAATCACGTGTGTGTGTGTGTGTGTGTGTGTGTGTGTGTGTGTGTGTGTGTGTGTGTGTGTGTGTGTGTGTGTGTGTGTGTGTGTGTGTGTGTGTGTGTGTGTGTGTGTGTGTGTGTGTGTGTGTGTGTGTGTGTGTGTGTGTTCACAGGTGGAACAATCCAAAGTGCTGATAAAGGAAGGCGGTGTCCAGCTCACACTCACTATTGTAGACACACCAGGGTTCGGAGATGCTGTGGACAACAGCAATTGGTGAGATGATGCATAGAAGGAGGAATGGATACAATGCGTATTATGGATGAGCGACAAAGTACATCATTAGTCTTTATTTTTGATGGTCTTTTCATAATGATGTACCATCTGTGTCATCATTTACCATCAGTTCTCCCCTCCCTTCTGATGATTGCCATGCATAATAGTCTGGGTTTTCCCTTCCATCGTGCAGCTGGCAGCCGGTCATCAACTACATCGACAGCAAGTGTGAGGACTTCCTCAACGCAGAGTCCAGGGTGAACCGCAGACTGATGCCAGACAACCGGGTGCACTGCTGCCTCTACTTCATTGCCCCCTCCGGTCACGGGTACGTAACGTCTGGATGGAGCAGAGAACACGCACGGTTGTAGGAATGTTGCTTAGGGCACACACAAAAAAAATGCTACTGTTTTTATAGGTAGAGAGCAGAAAATCTCTTGCTGTTTCACTCTTCATCAAGGACATCATATACGTAACCTATTCACTAAATCAATTAGTGTATCTGTTAAGAGATTATAAACCTTGTGTCTTCATGATTGTGAATGTGAATTGGTCCACAGTGTTTTCAATCAGGCTTGGTCTGTCGAGTAATTTGTAACAGTAATACAACCCGAGCATAAATCCTATTGGTACACGTGTGTCAAACCAGTGGCACGAAGACTTCTTCAACTTTCTCTGCCAGAACTGCTTCTCCTTCGCTCCCCCATCTGTTGTATATATATTTATGTACTCCTGTACCGCGCTTCTCATGTTAAAACCACAAAGAAAACAAGCCCTTTAAAGTTCATCTGCCCCAGTACATTAAAGGGTTAGGGCCGGGGCTAGATTTATTATGTGTTGGGATGTCAAGTTTCTGGCCTTTACAAAAAGAAGAGTTTGATTAATTGAAATATTTAGTGTTTTTTTCCTGCATAGCATAGCGATCGAATAACGGTAGTCCGCCTTCGGAACTGCAGCACATGGCCTGCAGGCATCAGACAATATAAATAACAAATGTCATGCAACCGGAGATACAGGGGCCCAACACTAGTGTGGGCCTCAGTGGAGGAACGTGTGTGCATGGAGGATGCTCACAAATGATACTGGACTCTGTAGGAGCTAGGGCTGGGCCTGGGCCTCGTGTTACCTCGCCAAACGCTGCGCTACCGACGCAGACCTTATTAGTCATTCTTCCAAACCTGGGATAGCATGTGGGACCCAATAGGAAAAAGCACGTGGCTGTGTCGGGACAGACACAGCAATATACACATTTACCCATCCAAAAATCGACTTTAGGTCCGAAAGCGCGCAAAATAATTAGGCACCACTACGTTTGCACTCAGTGGGCTTCACTCTGTTTAAACAATGTGATTTATTTAAATTTTTTGGGTCGAGGATATTCTTATGATCTACCAGTGGGCTGCCTAAATGAATCAAATGTTATTCAGTACTGAAGCAGCATTTTAACTTGGGCCTAGGGTGGTTCCTTATGTTGTTCCACGTCTATTTGCGGAACACATGATTACACATCAAAGCATTTGTATTGCGCATCCATGTCCATGTGTGTGCGTGCGCATTGGTTGTGTGCATACGCCATAAATGAGCGGGTAGCCAACGAAAGTAGTTGACCCACAAAGATGACATAACGCCCACAGTCTTGCTCATGCTCTATCGACTTCTTCTCAGCACCATCTAACCATCGACATGTTCCAAAATGGAGCAGCAGGGAACCCACCCACAAATGAATACAGCCCCTACGTGGTACAGCCACTTGCCTCTGTCAGCCCTGTGCAATCATTCACTCAACATTCAAACGTTGAGATTTCTGTTGTGGCTGATATGTTGCCAACAACAGCTCACTTATTGAGCAATAGCTTTTTTTCTATACCCCAGTCACGATGGTGTGACAGATATACATGTGATTTAGGATATTACTTCCTATTATTTTGCAGAGGCATTTTAACATTTACTGTGATGTCTGAACTGTGTTTTGGCTACATCTGAAAATCCAGACAGAAGAAACACAGGAGTAAAAGGAAGCGAGTAGAATCCAAATGGGTTTGGATAATTGACAGCTTACCTGAGCAGACACGTCGGGCACGGAGCGACATTCTCTGTCAAAATGCAGTTGACCCTGGCCTATTGAGAACCACCATTTCACCAGCTGTCATTTGCTGTGTGACCATTCAAACATCTCCTCCTGCTTCCCCCAGTCCTCATTCTCTACTGCGCTTAGACACCCAGGCTCTCGTTTATCTAGCTTGGGACACGTCCCAGACACGCTCATAAAAATGCTGTATACATATTGCACACCTGTCCAGATCATCCTCATTGTTTTCTTAAAGAATAAACTTTGCGTGGACCTCAGTCCTTTTTTTTTTTTAAATGCACACACATTCTTCCTTCTTACCTCACCTTGCATAACCCCTCCTTGACCAGGGAACAGCTGTTGTGTTGCTGGTATGGGCTGGCAGGTTGTTGTGTGTCATTTAGAATTCCTGACATAAGTTATGCTCCTTTTTTACTCCCCCCACACTCTTTACCCTACTTCCACTCACTCACTCACTCACTCACTCACTCACTCACTCACTCACTCACTCACTCACTCACTCACTCACTCACTCACTCACTCACTCACTCACTCACTCACTCACTCACTCACTCACTCACTCACTCACTCACTCACTCACTCACTCACTCACTCACTCACTCACTCACTCACTCACTCACTCACTCACTCACTTGTGTAGGCCATGTTGTATGCATAGTACATGCACCATCTTAAGCCCTGCATAAATATGCACACAAACATTTATAGCCTTTTCAAATATTTAACATCAAATAAAATATTGTTTTGGTTTGAGACCAACCACATCCTCCCCCACATCTCCAGTTACACACCAGCCCATCTCAGTGTCACGAATAGGCCCACTGTCTCTGAAGCCCACAAAACAAAGGACTGTGCCCATTGTCCCCTGCTCGCTCATATGGCAGGGAGAGGGAGACATGGGGATGGTGAACGAGGAAGGACCACTGCTGAAACACAATCCCACATAAGATGACCTAATGATCTTGGGGAAGAGCTACAGATGGAGACCAAATCTGTCACACTGAGTCATGTTGCTTTTGTAGTTCCCATTGTCCCCTTGCTAGTGTGGTGGTCACATACAGCGTTTTCCCTGGTCTGAGGGCCCTCTTCTGGCGAGTGTGTGAATTGCACCTGTCCCAGATGTTAATGCCATGAGTTCCGAGTTCAAAGGCTCCCCATAAGGTCCTGGTTAGGCTGTCGAGACGGTGCTTCCTTTTGGGTTGTATTTGTTTTAAGCGCTAATCCACCTCCCGCTTGGTCGGTGCCAGGGCTTTTCCACTGGCTCCGGCTGAAAGAATGCCACGACGTGTCGCGTTGAAACGGCGTGCCGTCTTACCAGACGTTGCTCTAATCGGACTAGTCTACATCCTACCAAGTGTGTCGATTTCAAAAGGTTACAAGGAAAACAAAAGCTACGAGGAAAGAACATGCACAATATTTCACTGATGCACGTTCTCATTCATGAATTATAAATATAACGTATGGTGATATCAGTGGGAATCATCTCTGTAGCTGATTTAAAAGCCACACATCAGTAAACCCTGCTCCGTATTCCGGTTCACCCTGACCTCCTTACTTACTGCACAAGTAGAAAGTGTCCTGCTGGGAACCGCACACCCTTAAAATAATCTTCTATTATAGAGTGCTGCTGACTTTGAAACTGGCTACAGGCTGAGTTGTGTGCGTCTCTAGTGCCTACCCATCCCATTAGAACTGAAAATACGATATGCATTATATATAATAATGGAATACTGAATATGAAGATAGGCATATGATTAATATATACAGAGATATACGTTATAGGATCCTGAGGAGATGACGTCAAGCAATGTGTTGGATGCAGACAGACGGCTGCTAGGAAGTGGGAAAATAGGCTGAAAGTAGCAGTCACGAAGAGAGCGGCGTTCAGGGATCCTGGTCAGGGAATGTCCTGTGCACTCTCAGTATCATTCATTCTGTCTGTTTTTCCTCCAGTCTGAAGCCACTGGACATTGAGTTCATGAAGAGACTCCATGACAAGGTCAACGTCATCCCTCTCATCGCCAAGGCCGACACGCTGACGCCCGAGGAGTGCCAGCTGTTCAAAAAGCAGGTGTGTGTGTGTGTGTGTGTGTGTGTGTGTGTGTGTGTGTGTGTGTGTGTGTGTGTGTGTGTGTGTTTGTGTTTGTGTTCGTCTCCTTTAATGTTGTAATCTCTCATTCTACAAAAATGCCATGTTACCTGTGCATGGTCATGAGCATATGTAATGATTCTGTTGGCTAGCTAAATTATGCATATTATATATGCATTTACTATCGACCCCAGTCAGTTGTTTCTTATGATATATCTTCTTAGAATGCCTCCCATGAATAAGTGTATGATGAGAAAATTATTCATATTAACGGTTATTCTCTTATCTATTGCCTGGAGTTTGACATAATCTTTTTCAAACTCCATTAAGTGTTCCACTTGCTTAAGTGGAAAACTTAATGGAGTTTTAAAGATATTGTGTTAAACTCCATTAAGTGTTCCACATGCTAAAGTGGATCAATGATAAGTTGAATATATAAAAACTAATGACGAAGAAGGATAATAGTCTGATGCTAGCCTTAGCTCAGGCCAATGTGTCTTCTGTTTCAAACAAGGCCTCTTCCATCCCTTAGATCATGAAGGAGATCCAAGAGCATAAGATAAAGATCTATGAGTTCCCGGACACAGAGGACGACGAGGACAGCAAACTCATCCGCAGGATTAAGGTATTCTTCTACTGCTCCTACAGGACTTCAGTTAGAATCCTCAGAGACCGAAACAACGCACCTTCTGTTGATTACAACATTGTGCAATAATATGCACGTATCGTTCTCTCTCAATAAAATTAAATAAGAAAATAAGGAATCTTCATGGAGGACGTGTTTCATGGTCTTCCATGGATAATGACAACCAAAAGGGGGAAAAGTTGTTTGTGGGTTCATAGTTGGGGGAGGATAGCAGAATGAAAGCAGGGAGTGAAATGGAAAGGTGATGAAGGAGAAATTAAGCTAGCTGTGGGTCGGGTCGATATCTGTCGCCTGGAGCAACCTCGTCCCAACTGCCGAGCCACTCCGTATCGAAAACCCTGTCAATACTACATGCATTTAGAGACCCAGTTGAATGAACTAACTCGGCTAATTAACCTCCATGGGACAGGAAGTCCCACTAAGGCCTGAGGCTAGGAGTTGTCACGCAGTGGTTGTCAGCCAGTTGATTACACCAAGTATATTACATTATAAACATCAAGAGGTTTTTTTTATACCTGGAGATGTAATGAGTCGTTTTGATGCACTTGAGTTTTGACATTTACTCAATAAATTCAAAATGGTTTGGTAGATGATCTGTGCTTTTTAAATATTCAATATTTCTATAATCCAGGAAAAAATGCCATTGGCGGTGGTGGGCAGCAACGTGGTGATCGAGGTGAACGGCCGAAAGGTCAGAGGTCGGCAGTATCCATGGGGCGTGGCAGAAGGTAGGCATAGCCCAGCCTCACAGCTCAAACAGACTCGAAGGAAGAATGTAGCATCTGTAATGCAATCCCTCGCCATACGCCCAAAAGAGATTTGTTTGCAATGACAACTACTACAATTTCATTTTACACTGCACTAAATAAGCACTAGGGACCGACAATGACCATGAAATAGGAACTGGCATAGATATGTGTGTGGTACTTACTAACATTCTCCAAACAATCCGAAAGCCTCCATTACCCCCGGTGCACTCTGCTCGACCATGTTCTTTCCAAATAGAGCAAAGTTGCCCTATTCCACCATGTTCTCGATGCAAAAGATTAAAAAAGGCAAGATGTGTATATTACATTCTGGGAAATGTTGTTCTGACACCTCGGCAGGCAACAACCTAACCAAAGAAGATGGAATGAACTGAAATATGTCCCCCTCGCCTGATCATTACTCTTAGTAAATGATGTTTGTTTCGCAACTATTTTTACTTTGAAATGTACCTCATTGATGGATTATAAGTGCAAAATGATTTCTGTGGTTTAAAATGTATTAGTGTTTCATTTTTTCATTCTTTTATCTTTAATTTCTCTTTCTTTTTATTTTTTATTGTATGTTTTTGTCTATTCTTTTCCATGACTGACAGAGGGCATTTTTGGTAAACGAAACCATCTTTCTCTTTTTTGAAACCACTTCTTGATGCCCCACCTTCATCCCTCATGGCAATCCTCGCCCTCCATCTCTTCATCTCCCCTCTTCCCCTTCCCTTTTCTGTTGTTGCGCTGTCTTATCATTAGGGCCGACAGCAAAACAATGCTCTTATCAGACTTGGGGTTTAATAATTATATAATAAAACGATTCTGTCACCCACTCCTGACCATCCTTGGAAGGAGGGATCCCCCACTCTGCGTTCCTCCTCAAGAGCTCTTCCTTAATAATGAAGGCAGTTTATTCTGGCCCTCTTGGGGGCTAGGGTCAGGGGGTTGTCATAAATATTTGGCCTGTTAAGTATAATATATATATATATATAATAATAAGGTGTAATCTGCTGATTCACTTGTTCACACTTTAATCCAAGTGAATCCAGCCAATTGAACAGCCCCAAAACCTGCCAAATGTCACCTGTCTGGTGGCAACAAGTCCAAGTTCTTTACACCTGAAGCCCAAGACTCACATCAACGGTGGATTCAGGTTTTGCTGATAAACTCCCAGGGCTGATGCTGGTCATGGAGAGGATGGTTAGAGACTGATGTGGTTAGCTGATGGCTACTGCTGCAATATAAATCATATCGCTAACGTGGTGGGTCCCTTCCTTGCTTTGGCACTGGGCTATCCTGGCCTGCCAGCTACTGTGACCGGCTTTCTTCACTTTGTTTCACTTCTGTCTGGAATAGATCCGTTTCATTAAAATAGTCACAGACTTTTTTTTTCTTTCTTTTCTTCCTAAATTGTGTTTCATCATTGCAAAAGCTAATTCGATTTTGGGGTTACTTTCTTTTTGAACACGTGGCTTAAAATCAGACCTGCCAGGAGTTTAATATACTTGTGCAGGCTAAGGAACTACTTCTGGAGTGTTGGTTCCCTAGTCAAGTTCCTTGACTAGGGATTAGGTCTAGTAATATTATTTGACAAATTGAGTCGTCATTTTATAGTGAAACAAAATGAACTCTGCTGTTTTGATTAGTTCGGCAGTCTCATGCTTGACAAGGGCCACGCACCAAGGATTGGGGATCCACTCTTCTAACTTGTCATTCGCTTATAGGTTCATGAGTGGCTTATCACAGCTATAGAACAGTGTTTGCTCAGACAGGTGTGCATTTTCCCTGCTCTATACGTCCTTAAGGTTAGCAATTTGCTTGGCATCCTTGGCTGCAGAGAGACACACACACACACACACACACACACACACACACACACACACACACACACACACACACACACACACACACACACACACACACACACACACACACACACACACACACACACACACACACACACACACACACGTGAAGAGATTTGCTTATGCATTTATGTGAAACTGCTGTTTGATTTCAGGACAAGGGTTCTTAAACCTGATGCTGCTCTTACAGGCCGTGCTCTGTTCAGGTCCATGTGTGGTGATTTAAATGCAGTTAATTTAAAGGATTGGTTCAACATTAGGAGACCTCAAGTTTATTCAGTATGAGGTAGTTATTTCTGTGCCAGTCAAACTGGGCAATATTTGAAGAGCGGATGGCAAAATAGGTTTTGAAAACGGGAAGTTCAGGTTATGATACCAGAGATGGGCACTCCAGTCTCTCCTAAGTCGCACATTAATAGACTTCTGATTTGACTTGCACGCCTTAAATTACTTTGGACCCTGCTTTAGGGCTGGGCGAGTAATCGAATATTGATCTTTTTTTTTATTTTTTTTATGTTTTATAGAGAGGGCATAACAGCTGGATACATGTCTGTTTATCATTTTAGAATTTCTTTTTGACCATTTTGTGTATTTCTTTAAGGCAAAATTTCAAAGTTCTTTCAAAATCCGGAGAGACATGCTGAGTAAATAACCGTTTCAAACTCAAAAATAATTGTTTGAATAATCGTGATTATGATTTTTCACATAATCGAGCAGCCCTACTCTGCTTGGACACGCCAATTACGTTTTGTTAACGTTAAGAATCATTTTTTAAAAGTAGTATTTTGGAACATCCACTTAGGCTTTTTACTTTGCCTGCGACCCTTAACCGGGACAGTGATTGCAAAAATATTTAACCGAACTGCATGACTTTGGCCTCAGTTACGGTTGTACATGCCTTCAGTTTCAAGGATTTACCAAAAACTGAAAATCGGACAAGCTCAAGTCTCTCACTTTCTTTAACTTCATATCAAGTTCCTGGGGCAGGGGTCGGTAGGCGTCCGTTTGCCTCGTTTGGAGTCTGAGCCATGCTGACATGGCTTGGATCATTCTAAAAAAAAAAAGGAATTCATACTCTGCAAAAACTCTTTAAGAGGAGCCAGAATACCCTCTCAACTTCCAAGAATTAAAGGACCGGTTTGCCTAAGCGTCAATACCAAAGCCGTGTGCAACGATTGCAAGTTAGGTTTCAGTTTATTGCCACAGCTGGACTGCAGATTGTCAAACCATTGTCTGTCTTATCACAGGGAGACGTCCATTATTCTCCTAAGTAGTAAGCTACAGCTTGAGGTCAGGTTGTCCAGCAGCACCACGCCATCACGTGCAGGTGTTTGGTTCACGGAAATATAGAGTTTCAAAAGTAACCTAAATTTTGTACCACGTTGCCTCCTCCGGTGTACTTCCATCATAGCCCAGCAAGACCGCTACAGGAAACTACCACAATACTGAATATTTTTGCAAAACAATAGTGTATTTGCTCTCGAATCAGGTTTTAGACCAAAATAGGCACAAACCAGTCCTTTAAATATGCACTGGATTGAGAGGAAACCTCTTTCTACATGCGTGAGGTATCTTGTTCCTTTCGACAACATAAAAAAGTTTATCACAGCCCCGACGGCATTGTCCCCCAACCCCCAGTGGCCCCTCCGCCTCTCCTTTCCGGTAGTTTATAGAACAGATCCCCACCCCTACCTGGTACCTTGTGTTCTCCTCCTAAGCCAGTCAGTCTTAAACACATGCAGGTCACGGTGTTGAGTCGGGCCAACTCTGGGCCATACTAGTAGCGGCATGGCCCCAGGGCCCAGATTTTGGCCCCTCCACTGGGTGTGACAGTAACTGAGAAACCGTACCCCTCCCCTTCGTCAGACGTCCCTCAGCTAGAAGAGAGTGGAGGTCAGTGGCTGGCTTGGGAGGCCAAGGACTCTATAAGCTTCATCAATGGTAAGGTGTCCTCCTTATTGGCCCGCCCCGGCCGTCCATTTGCCGCCACTGGGTTATTTAGTTATAAAAGGAGCGGCGTCCAATCATTTTAGACAAGAGAGGCTCCTTCTTCCTTTTCGGCAATTCATATATCCTCAGCCACCGGTTTATTTACAATCCTTTTCACGAATTTGCAGTGCTGAAATCGAATCATAAAATCGACAAAACACGTTGCTGTCTTAACAGAGCCATGTTTACAATGGGTTTAACATTACGATTGTATGATCTGCTTTTCCTCAATACTGTTTCCTTTTTTTAGTGTCATGAATTGGGTGTCACTCCTGTTTAAAGGGTTGTGTCACAATAGTAAACAAATGCCAGCTGTCTTTTTTATGTTTCCAAAGTGAGCCTAGAATGGCGCTGTTCTTAATCATAAAAATGAGATGGCAATAATTAACATGTGTTATGTTCGCATTGCACACTTTTCGATGGCTCTCAACCACCCAAAATAAAAATGATATACACACCTGCATCTGGACTGGGCCGTTCTCTTAACACTCAACAGGCAGATAGCACAGCGGTCAATCAAGAATTCCCCACACATAGCTTGCACTAATCTACATCTGCTTTGTTGCTGTACATCCTATGACTGAGTACCCGATAGAGCATGCGGCGTCATCGTGCTTATCACTGAGTTACATATAGCACCACGAATAATATCACTCCACCGTCATTGCATTTCTAATGACATCCTAATAACTCCCTAATGATAAGTTACACAGGATCAACTTAAGTCCTGCTACTGCAACATAAGCCTTTTTTCTCTTTTATAATTGTTTTCATTCTTTTGCACTTGTGTTACAGTGGAGAACGGCGAACACTGCGACTTCACCGTGCTGCGAAACATGCTCATCAGGTAAGCCTTTCCCGTACTATTCGGTTGACTTCAATTGCTGTATTTTCGTTGTATTGTCGTTTTCAACGTTTCCGGACAGACGATCAAGCAAAGGGCCATGGGACCTGTTTACTGACTGATGTTTTGTTTCATTCTACTCTCATCCCCTATGCTTCTTCTCACCTCCTCTCCACATTGTATCCTGTCCATTCACCCCCTCCGTCCACCTTTGCCATGTCCATCTTCCTCCCACGGCCCTCGCACTCCTTTTACCTCTCCTTTCTGTTCTTCCTCCCTCTCCTGCTGCACACGCTGTGCCCCGTAGGACACACATGCAGGACTTGAAGGACGTCACCAACAACGTCCATTACGAGAACTACCGCAGCAGGAAGCTAGCGGCGGTCACCTGCAACGGGGTGGACGCTTCCAAGGCCAGGGGCACGCTCACCAAGTAGGCCTCCGGCGCTGTCACCCATGAACCGTCGGCTCCGTCTCTGGCTGATGATTCAGAACAACCCCACCGCTGGGCTGATTGGCCCATTTCACTGACCCTCCAACATGTTTGCGTCCGCAGGAGCCCCCTCGCTCAGATGGAGGAGGAGCGGCGGGAACACGTCATGAAGATGAAGAAGATGGAGACGGAGATGGAGCAAGTGTTCGACATGAAAGTCAAGGAGAAGAAGCAGAAGCTGAAGGACTCTGAGGCCGAGGTGGGTTCAGAAAGTGTGTGTGTGTGTGTGTGTGTGTGTGTGTGTGTGTGTGTGTGTGTGTGTGTGTGTGTGTGTGTGTGTGTGTGTGTGTGTGTGTGTGTGTGTGTGTGTGTGTGTGTGTGTGTGTGTGTGTGTGTGTGTGTGTGTGTGTGTGTGCGCACTAGGCCTGCAGCGGATTCGAATTGTATCCGAATCCGTTCGGTTCGTTTACCACAGTTCGGAGCATTCTGGAGATCCGCGGATTTCGGTTTCATGAAGGCATTGCCTTATGTAGCGTATTTTGCCTACTGTAGCCTACGTCCGATACGAAAGGGTGTTTAGGACCCAGCGGAATGCATTCTCTCCAGTGCTGCCCGAGCCAATGATACTTTTCCCGCCCCTCCCTTCAGCCTGTCAGCGTTCAAAACAAACTGGGCTTTTCAAGCGCACGATTCCTAAATTTAAAGAAAGTAATTGATACAATTATATTCTAAATATACGGGAGATAAATACAAACGGGTGATAAGCGGGATAACGGCCTTCGAGGTCGACCGGTTCGATGGAAATAATGGACAGGTAGAGGCAACTCTGGCTTCATGCTGCGCTCGTCGCCAGAGTTCTAAGCCTCGTCGGCCGTTATCCCTTACATGTTACACTCAGTACACCATGTTTTCAAATGCATTTAGGGGAACATTTATTGCACAAAAAAGCCTTGCAAGTTGTCTGATTGCAGTCAATTAACACATTGCAAATAGCCTGTGGGTCTCATTCATTTTTGTGTTTCTCCCCCAAACCCTCCGTCAAAAAAAAGTCCGCCTATTTACTATCACGGACATGATCCTAATCCGAACCGTATCCGAAACCGAGGCCCAAAACGGTTATCTGAACCGAACCGTGGACACACTGATCCGTTTCACCCCTAGTGTGCACGTAGCTGTAGTGCCTTGTGCTTAAGTGAGAGAATATTAAATCTGCGAGGAAGAGTCTACGGGTGGGTTCACCTTTATAAGCGTGTACACCATTTTAATGCAAACATTGCTTTTCACTCCCCTCCTCCTGCCTATGTCAGCTGGAGAGGCGTCACGAACAGATGAAGAAGAACCTGGATGCGCAGTACAAGGAGCTGGATGAGAAGAGACGCGTGTTTGAGGATGAGAAGGTCAACTGGGAGGCCCAACAGAGAATCCTGGAGCAGCAGAAGCTGGATGCCTCCAAGTGAGTAGATGTCATGCATGACTGGCTGCCTCGTAAACTGGCTTTGAGTGGTTGGTTCAAAAGTTGCGATGATGATACGAAAATTAGGTTGAAATACAGAATGCCAACCTCATTCTTATCAAGGCATTTGACAAGCTGTTAAACAAGTGCGACGTCGTGGTTCCCCTGTATTATTATTTTTACGTTTATTCACTCAACCTCATCTACAGAAACGGTTTTATTTGCTGAACCTGGGCCCATTAGGGTGAGCTTTGTGTACTCTAAATTGTATTTTTCTATTTTTTTCAGGACAATGGAAAAGAACAAGAAGAAGGGCAAAATCTTTTAAGAGATGAAGAGTTATTCGGTTTCCCTCTAGCTAATGTTCCCCGCTTCCCCCTAAGAACCCCCCAGCCTACACCCCCTTTATCTCCGACCCCCAAAACACTCACGGGAACATGTGAAAACATAAAGTCTAAAACATTGCTGCAGCGCAATCTGATAATACAATTTGCATTGTCGTTTTTTTTACCTGAAGCACATCTGGTGCAGCGGTTTGCTTCTCGTATGCAAAACATTTCCCCCACATCTCAATGTGTATTATTCTACCGTATATGGCGAGCAGTCGGCCAGCCACATCGTCAGAATTTATTTGGTTTTGCTTTGATTGCATGATTTTGCAATGCTGAGCTACAATTTGACAATGAGGAACGGTGACTTCCTCTGAGCTGTGGAGCAACACATGGCAGGGTCCATGCATGGTCATATTTTACATATGCTAGTGATGTGTCAAGTTAGATGTTCTGTAAATCCACAGACAGCTATACCTATCCCATCCTATGTAGTCTTCTCTCATTGTTGTCATAATAAACACATGAGGAACCATCTCCAAATCGTTCAAAGTGCATAGGAATAAACCACAATGCATGTGTACTCCAGACATTCCTTGCAGACATCCTGTGGTACCTGTGCACGTTAAATACACACTGTAAGAATAGTGTGATTTGAGGGTTAAATGTATGCCACTGAGTTAATTTGATTCAGGTGGTGTAAATTAATGTGCTAACTAGCTAGATAAAATGTGTGTGTGTGTGTGTGTGTGTGTGTGTGTGTGTGTGTGTGTGTGTGTGTGTGTGTGTGTGTGTGTGTGTGTGTGTGTGTGTGTGTGTGTGTGTGTGTGTGTGTGTGTGTGTGTGTGTGTGTGTGTGTGTGTGTGTGTGCGTGCGCGTGTATGTTTCTACCTGTATGCTGACTCATTGTGTGTGTGCTTTTAAGGAAACCCTGTTTTTGAGGTTAATATTACGCTGTTATTTTTACGATAAAGAATATGGAGAATTTAATCTGTAAAACTGAGTCGTTATAAAATTTGTTGGTAACATAACAAAGTGGTTTTCTTTTCTTTTATTGACCATTTTCCCAAAATGTTTCCAATAGGTATGTGAAAGCTGCATTGGTGTCCAATAACTGGTTACAGTGGTTACATCAACGTTTTATTGTAATTTAAGTGGTGGATATTGTCAAATTCAGTCCTCTCAAAAAGCCCCCTTCCGCATTCTGACATGTCAGTGCAGTCATTCATGCTTTCATTGACAAGTGAATCCAAAATCTTAATGAAATGTGCCACTTTCCTTGACTGCAGTAAACCTCCCTTTTTCTTCGGTGCACACATAACTTCACTTTTCTTATTTACGATTTACTGTCAGCCTGAGAGCTATTTTGAGTTAATTTTCTAATGATTGGGGTAACAGTTAAAAGCAGCACACTGTGTAAAATCCTCAGAAACTTTGACATTCCTGTTCCAAAAGGTATACAATAATGATAATGGTGATTATGGTCAGTATGAATGGGTGAAATCTAGCAACCGGTTTATGTTGTTGGTAACTGCAGTCATGACTCCAGCTATGCATTGGAAAAAGATCAAACCTACATTTATTCACAAACATCTTCTCTTTGTTTTGCAGTTCAGTTGTGGGCATGTATAGTGTTAAACTGCTGCACATTGTTAATATAAGTATTATTATTATTGTGGTTAGCTGGTTGGTTTTGTTTTCTCTTTGATTTGTCAGAATTCAACCCTTAACTTTGTCAGAGAAGCCAAAAGACACTCAAATGAATACACAAAAAACAAGTATATGCCAATGACCCCCTCTTACTCAAAGGGCATCTGCTTTTTGAGGAGGAATGCTGGGCTCATATAACTAAGTCATTAGGACTACGTTTGGTTATACCTCGGACCGTATTCTTCTCTCCAATGTTCTTACGCAACTTAATTTCCAAACCACTGGTTACCATGAACGATTAAGAGGATTTCTTTAAAATAATAATGCATTTTTACAAGGTTACTTTTTGTTTTATTTTCATTGCCTGTTCGCTAACTGTACATGATTAATATTAAAGATGAAAGGTTATGCTTCAACATCCAGGGCTTGATGTTTGGTTTTTGAAGGCATTTATTGCTGGAATGAAAATGTGACTCAAGACCAGATGAATCAGAAACCAGATCTGACCCCGTTAAAAAGTAAACCTTCAAAGAAGGCTTCAGATGACAAGACTACTGAATTCTGCAAACACATTAAGTGATACTCGAGCTATAATTCTGGTTCATGTTTGCCAGATATGCAATTTTATACTAGGCATCCCACCTTCAAGACATGTTCATCAATGAATGTGCCCATAATTCTTTCCCTGTATTGTTGATTATACAAAAATGTGGACCGTTTCAATTGCACACTTGAAAGTTTCTACAGAGCATGCTGACCATGCGCTATTATAATTTGTTAACTAATATGAACGTGAACTTAGTTGAGCACTGCATGAAGCAAACTGTTTAATTCAGTGGGCATAGGCCTGTATTGTCTTTGTCCAATATGTTTCACAAGATAAACAACATTGCGTACAACAACTCCTTTTGCAAAATAGGAACCAAATTATGCCTCGTTGTGATAATCTCTTTTAAAGGATTAAGAAAAAACATGGAATTCTTCAATTTGAATCTCTCATTTATTTAGGGAAATTTGAAAATTGGTCGAAAACCAAGCAATTTTAGATCAATTTTTGACTTGGATTTAGCATTGCATGGAAAATAATTATGTTAATAGTTGTAATGACAGCTGTTGCAATAATGCAAAAAATCTCAACAATATTGATAGCTGTTGCTTTTATGTTTTTGCTCTTTCCCATTGTTTCTTCAAAAGGATCTTCAGTTGGCATGGTTGAATTGCTTGTATATCCTCTGAGCCCATTTGTCATCCTGATGGTAGCAAATTCCTTTTCCGTTTGGATATTTTACTCTGTTGGAAGAGGTATGTTGGAAGAGATTATGTGTCAAGAAGATGAAAAAAAAGGTTTAAAATAGCCTGTAGAAAACCATGGTTTGTTTGTCTTTATTTAACATTTGACTTATTGTCTAAAAATACAAATGTATACCGTGAAATGCTAATATATTAAACGGTAAACATTAAAGAAAGAAACAACAAAAAAGGTCACAATTATAATTGAACAACTTACTTGAATCCATATTGCTTACAGTACAAAGGAATTTTATTGATGGAGGCAATATTTTTCTTGTTAATAGGTTTTATTTTGAAATCATTGCAGCAGTTTTTGTTTGATCTCATTGAGCTAATCCCAGCAGCTGTAATAAAGAAAAAATAATCAAAGGTAAGCAACCCTACACATAAAATGTCATCATCATAAATGATTCTGATTAAAGGTTGCACTTACTTGCTCCAGAGTACATAGTCAGCAGCAGCAGTCCAAGAACTAAGCACAAAATCTTCATTGTGTGTTGAGTCAAACTTGATTATCTTCTGACTTTGAATGAGATTTTCAAAGATGTATAGATTTCCTTTGGTTGCTGCTCCTATATATACTGATTATTGCAGAAGTGATGAGCAGCCAACATTTGACATCATTGGAAATTCCCTAGAATAGGCCTACTTTGAAATGGATATTCCTGTTATCAGAACATAACTCAAATGCTAATACCGTGATATCAGAAAAATGGCATCAGTTATTTTAACGCATAGGCTACATTTGCACCTCAGATGTATGGGCTCTGCGGTCCCTGAAGGCATTGCTATCTTCCTTTCAAGAATCCTTGCATGTCCTTCTTGACTTATTTTCTGAATAGCCTTTTTACATGTAATTAAATGACCATTCAACTCTAGGTATTTTATTTTATTTTAAGATGTATCAAGTCAGTTGGGGACTGCAGCCTAGTTCTGGGCGAGGTCAGCTATAGAGGTGAACTGAATACCCCTGCTTGCTGGTGGCTTCACAGTCTGAGGACACGGCCCGGAATACAGTCTGGCCTTGGTGACTTTACTCCTTTATATAACCTCCACACATCAGCCATATTCACGGACACAGTGCAGTCTTCCTGGTCCTCAGCTAGCAGTGGGAATGGTGTTGCTTACCTCAAACCGTTTGCAGAAGGAGTTGAGCTCCTCGGGGAGAGTCAGTGGGCTTGGCGTCGCTACTGTTCCTCTCTCTGGGGAATCGAAAGAGAGCCCACATGCATCTGGGCCTGGGGTCAGGGCTGTGGTAGCTGCTGTCTATTTTGGTGTGTCTTATGGTTTTCTTGACTTCCTCAAGGTCCCCAGAGCTATAGGCAGAGGTATGTGTGACCATCACCATTATCCCCAGGCTTTTAAATGGGGAAGGTCATAAACTTTCGTGACGACATCTTCCACGAACTTGGAGATGTGTGCTGTGTCAGAGTCTGTGTATTGATCAATGTTCCCATCAGCTGCAATACAGAACATCTGGAACTATGTGGCGACATAACGTTTTGCCATTTTTAGATGTTGTGTGTTTGTTGGTTGGAGAAGAATGGAGGTGTGATCTGCCTTACCAAAGAAAGGGCACTGGAGGGGGTTGTAGCTGTTCCTTAGTTGTGGATAAAAATGGACAAGAGCCTGATAGGTAGGACATTTAATGTGTGGGGTTGAGGCACAACAGTATTCTAGAGGAAACTTCTGCTGTTATATTTTCGATTGGGAAGCTGGGAAGGGATTTTGTGATGGCTCTGGTTCCAGCCAGCTGTCGGGGAATGAGAGATGATTCTGAAGATCGACTATCAAGAGGGAAAGCGATTGATTTTAATTTTCTTCTTGGCAGAGTGCAATATATGAGCAAGATCAGGGATTAGGTGGTGTGTGTGTGTGTGTGTGTGTGTGTGTGTGTGTGTGTGTGTGTGTGTGTGTGTGTGTGTGTGTGTGTGTGTGTGTGTGTGTGTGTGTGTGTGTGTGTGTGTGTGTGTGTGTGTGTGTGTGTGTGTGTGTGTGTGTGTGTGTGTGTGTGTGTGTGCGTGCGTGCGTGCGTGCGTGCGTGCGTGCGTGCGTGCGTGCGTGCGTGCGTGCGTGCGTGCGTGCGTGCGTGCGTGCGTGCGTGCGTGCGTGCGTGCGTGCGTGCGTGCGTGCGTGCGTGCGAGTGCGTGTTAATTTGTGTGCGCTTGCGTGCTTGTTTGTGTTTATATATGTAATTCTTAGTCTCCCCTGCAGAGGGCAGTAATACTCCTCGCCACGTTAAAACTAGCAGAATCCCAACAATAGAAGAAGAAGACGTCTCGTTTGTTTGTACTCGGCTGCTCGTCAGAAGACCCGCTGAAATTCAAAGTTTGAAGCGCAGTCACTGGACGTAGTCATGTGTCGAACACCAAACTGATTTATATATTTCAAAATTATTTCAGGTAGCTATCCGTAGTCCGTGTAGAATAGTTCCTGGTGACTGGAATATTGTCTCTACATATTTTCGGGTAAGCAGAGCTTAGCTGACTAACTGACGAGCTTTGTCTTTTCTATGGGTAACGTTAGAGCTACGGAGATTTGCAGTGTCGCTACCGAATAGCTGTAGCCTGGTTCTACCAGACTCTCGTACTTCACTTCATTTCATTTCATTAAATTCAAATTGAGCGGAAGTACTTAGGCGGGCGGAGCCAGGCTAGAATAGCTGGGTAATGCGAGCTAAATTAAGTAAAATGTACAATTTCCACTGAGAATCGAAGTTAATGTATCAATGGAATTAACTGTCTGTAGATAATAGAGATATGTTAAAGTGAAAAAAATGACTTTGTGAACTCCTGAGTGGGTTGTGAAATTTGTGTCGGGCGTTTTCAAGTTATCACATTCCAGAACATGCACGTATGATTTTAACTGTTGAGCAATGTTTTTTATTTTTGTTAAATCTTACACTATCTAGTCTGGTGCCATAATAATTGGGTATTTTTAACTTTAGATTAACTTTGGGGAACATCGCTTATTGAATATAAAACCTGACCCCTTTCTCCGCCCCCGGAGTTGACTAAGCTGTCAGTTGTTTTCCTCCACAGAGCTCATCATGGAGCCCTCAGGCAGCGGCAGTCAGCTGAAGAGGCCGAGAGCCCCTCTGTCAGACTCTGAAGACAATGTCTTCTCATCCTCAGGTGCGTGTGATAAACGTTATTGTCATATTTTAAACGACACTGTACTAAAAGTTTACAAAGCATATTGATTCTTTGGGCTGTTAAAATTATCCATGACAGAACGTAACGATGGGCAAAAGCGCCAACGCCTGGATCGGGCTGGTCAGGAGAACCTCAGCCCTACAACATCTTCTGGACGTTCAACTGAGCAAGCGCTGAGGCCGGACACACCGGCCATCAACTCGGTGCGCTCCCGGGTGCAGCAGCTCACCCAGAGACGAGAAGGCAAGACTCTCTTGAGTCAAATTTATGCACACACAGTTCACAGGTTATGGCTCTGCTATTGACAACCACTCCCTCAGCTCAGAAAACCTTCATATTTAAATGACTTGATAATAGGCCTTTTAAGACATTAATATGGACCGTATATGCCAATAGGGTTACAATATTATGTCTGATGCATGTTGAACATCGGTGTATATGTTCAACACTATATTGAAGTTATGGCCAGTGAACTCAAGGAAATGCAAATGTAGAATCCACTTCAAAACCTGAAATGAGTCACGCATAATGGACAATGGACTGCCTGTTGCTCACTTCAGGAGGACCTGTCCTGGCCCAGAGGTGTCTGTCAGATCCCGGGGCTGACAACCTGTCCATCATTCTGCACAACAAAGGCCTCACCGAACATCTCCTAGGTGAGAATCTGCAGAACAACGTGCAATGAAAGTGTAGACTATTTATAGTTGTTAAAACGATATTACAGAGTACATCATTTTAATGATACTGATTTGATTCAAGCAGATTGCTATAGATTCATGCAGAGTCATTGTTGCACAATACGTGTATGGATCTATATCTTTACCAAAACCCCATCTATAGTTTAGAGGAGTATATATTGTTATAGCTATCCACCAATGAGCTGATATCTCTCTTGTTACCTGAAGGCAAATGCCCTGTTTTTGCGTTTTCTCACTAGGGGAAGATGAGTTCCATCAGCGCATGGAGCGGTTCAAAGCCCCCATCTTCCAGCCTAGCCCAAGCCTGGTCCCTTCAAGTCCCCGGACCTGCTCGGTTTTAGTTTCTGGCATCCAACAGAAACTCCAGGGCAGCCTAACCCCCAGCTCCAAGCAGGCAGTCTTAGTACGACAGGTATGTCACTTTATCACACGATTATACTACGAAACCTTGACTAACATGATTTTGATTAGATTTACCTATTTATTTATTTAGGTTTTATTTGAGTAACGACCGATACAAAAACATAGATTGTGAAACAGTCATCTGATGTATGCATCATAGTGTTTTTACTCAAAGCTAATTCACAACACTTAAAAAATAGGAAATAGGAAAATGGAAGTGAGATCAATGGAAGAGAAATAAGAAGTACAGAGAGAGCACAGTGTAAAAACTAAATATGAGAGCAAGATTGTTGCTGAATTAGCCATAATGTGGTTTTTCTTTTGAATGTGAAAAATGTAGGGATACGTTTCAAGTGGTCTTGCAGTGAGTTACATAACTTTGTCCCTTTTATTGAAGAGGCAGTTTGGGCAAAAAATGTTCAGTCTACAATAGCCTTTTGACATTGCTTGGGTAGTGGATCTTGTACCACTTTGTAGTCTTGTTATTGTCTTGCAGAGCAGTTGGGGAGCAGCGTTATATTTAAGCAATAGATCACGCCAGGCTGTGGTATGTGCTCATTATACCACTGTTAAGGGGCGTTGTCCGGCCCCGACGCGCAGCGGAGGGCCGGCGACCCCCTTCACAGTGGTATAATGAGCACATGCCACTGACTGAAGTGATCTATTGCTTTTATACAACGGTTACTATTTTGGCGAAACGAAATTCATAGACACACTACATTTAAAAAGAAACCAAGAAAGTCAAAATAGCCGTTTAATTAAAGAATACAAAAAAGTAGTCCCTCCTGGCTGCCGCTATGCATCGACGGTCGCTATGCAACACACTTTAGCGTCCCTCCGAGAGAAGGCTCCGATAGAGCGGTTCGCCGGCAATTTATCCTATGGAGCAGTTCACTCGCCGTGTGCCTAAGCTTTCGTTAGTCTCTCCATCGCCTTGCTCACTCCCGGAGTAACAACATTTACACGCTCTCCATCATCCAACATATGTTTTACTTTGTAACTGTTTCTACTTCCAGGCGCGGAGTGATATGCAAACTTCAGTTCCTCTGCTTTGTTTGTCCACCAATCAGGAGCGAGAGAAAGAGCTGCGCCTGTTATCTGCTCAACCAATCAGCGAAAACGCCTGGCTGAAAAGAAGCTCATCCGATCCAACAATATCTGAGGTTAGTAAACAGATTGGCTTTCCCTATGGGATCAAACCTAATTGATAACTAATGTATTGTGCAGACTTGTTCCTCAAAATTCAGCCCCAACGTTTTTTAAGAATTATCTTCCCCATGGAACACGACATCAAATCCAGCCACTTCCATTTAAAAACAACCTGTGTAAATCCTAGAAGGGGAGGGTCACTCCTGGCCCCTCCCCCTCCACCTGGACGCCTCATGGATATAGAAGGAAAGTCCACTGGCCTCCCGTGCACCCCCGGGACGTGAGTCAGCGTCTAACAGATATCTGAACTATCTGAGTCACCTGCTGCACGTGGGCAGCACTATCAGGAGCACTGCCTCAAGTATTCCATTGAGGCACGGTGGCATTAGAGGAGCATGAATGTCAATATTTAATGGATTGTCAGCACTTTCTATCTCCTTTTTGTAGTTGGAAGACACTTTCTTTTAAGGCTTCACATTTCTTAAACCTTCATTACAATAAATGTCAATGGTTCTATGGGCTCCACAGTACCAAATTCAAACTTTAGTTTGACAGGACACACTTGAAGAGTAATGAACAACCCTAACATGCCTCAAGATACTAACAAAAAGTTAGCTATTGGCTAACTTATAACATAGAATAATTTTTTTTATCTAATAACAAAAGGTTGTTTCATTGCTCTTCAATGGTAAATAAAATAAAATGGTGTCTTAAGAGAAGGAGAAAATCCCCTATGGTCACTTCCCCAGTCATAAACAGTTCTGAATAACTTGCTTGGTGTGAAAGGGTGACACCTCATGGTATTATGGTGCTTTGACATGACACAGGTATTTCACATTCACTGTTGTACCAATCTATTCTTATTGATTTGAACAAAGCAATCTGACAGATTTTGAGTTTTCTGGTACAGTAAGTAAAACTCATTTTGAGTCTGCCATCAGAACTAAGTGACAAAATGAAGCTGGATTTTCTAATCTTTGATATAACTCTACTTACTTGTTTTCCAGCAGGGAGATAACTCGGCAGATGGCAGTTGCACTAAAACTCTTGTTCCTAAATCAGAGAAGCCAAAGGAGAAAACCACAGGTAAGGTTGTATAACATGCCACTGATATTTGGCAAATAATTTTTTGCAATTTAACATAGGCAAAGTGTCTATGATATTGACATTGACAAAAGGGTCAAATGTATTGAGTTTAAGTCAACAGCATATCTATTGCCTGAAATTAAAATGTCATTGAATTTCAGATTTACCTTACAACTACAATACATTTTTTTACTTGTAGAAAGAGCACAGGCATTTTGAGAAAACCAAGTCATTTTTTTAATCAGTTTTCCTGTCTGTGTTGGTAATAGGGGGGTAACGGTTCACGTTATTCAGGGATTGGTTCTTTCCACTTCCTTTTGGTCCCTTTCAGTTCGATGCCTTTTTATAAACCAAGGAACGGCTCACCGTGACCTTGTTTGCTGTTGTTTAGGTTTAGCCCCTGCCGGCTTCTCTACCCTTGCACTTGCCAGAGTTACATTGTTATGGCGTTGGGTCGCCATAAATGGCTCAATATGTTTGAAGTAGTAGGCTTAAGTAATGCATGTCGGCAATGGTCATTGAATTATAAAATGTTATCTCTGCAATGGCATTTGTCCAGGCGTAATACCAATGTACCTAGACTTGAATGACGCTGGGTCGAACAACCTCTCACTCGGTCAGCTCACTGAATCCCTACCAACTTTACTGCTGTCTCTAACTTTGTTCTTTACTGACCTCACTTGTATAACTATGTCCTGCTAATATTAATTATCACTGTTACTAATAGATATATGGCTACGACTTCAAAATGTGCTTTAATCAAATGTCCTTTTTTCGTTTTTTTCTTTTTTGACGGGAATCGTTCCAGCCCTCATTGGTAAATGTCTATAAATACGAATACATACTGCGGCTTGTTAGTGCAGAGATGTGTTCATTTTTGCTACTCCACAGGTGAAAAGGAACCATGTGACACTCTTGACTGCTGCCACTCGTGTAGAGATTGTGAACTGCAGTGAATATGAAGAGAAGAACATGTGTAGGGAGCCAGACTCCCCTAAAGTCGAAAGAGACGACAAAGAGAAGGAAGAAGATGGTTCCGTGAGGGAGGAGAAGGTCATAGGGTCTCCTGTTCAGCCCTGTGAGCTATTCATTGATGAAGATCAGAGTGTTTTAGAGTCGCCCCCTGCCAAGGAGATGAGCGGGCAGACCCGCGAGTCACCTGTACCGATCGAAGAGGGAGCGTCCGAGGCTCTGTTGTTGGAGGGAGAGGAAGAGCGCCGTGGCTCCTCCCATGGCGAAGAGGACATGGAGCCTTCCACGGACGAAGAACAGCGGCTGTGGCATTACCCTCAGGGCGGGGACGATGGGGAGAGGGAGGCCACCGTAGAAGCCTTGGGAGAACCTGAGGGGGAATCCTGGCCTGCAGGTGAGGAGCAGGAGAAAAGCGGGGGTCAAGGTGCACAGCCAGACGTCCAGGACAGAGATGATGGCCATGCCCTTGCATTGGTTTCGAGGGGTTCTGAAAGTCTGGAACCTGAGGAAGCCATCATAATGGATGAACGCATCGAGTCAGAAGTCAGCCCTTTGGTTGAATCCCTTCCAACTGAAAAGGCCATCAGGCATTCTAACCGAGAAGCCTGTAATACGGATCCAATGCCGACCGTAGACACGTTGGCTCAAACGGACACGGGGAAATTAGAAGAAACCTACGTGGAATTTAAGGGACCAGCAGAACCGAGCATTCTGCAAACGGAGCCGTGTGGCAGAGCGAGGGAACATCGAGCTATGACGGACAACGACCCTGCGCACAACCCTGGAGCAATGGACGACATGGCTCCAATGAACCGGTGTGATCCCACGCACTCCCACCCAGACAAAGCAGCTCAGCCTGCGTCAGAGGACCCAGTAGAAGAGATGGAAGGACTGGAGCCAGCGCCCGCTGACGGAGGACCCTGTGCTCCAGACGGGCCAAATGACGACAGCCAGGCGGAGGCGGCCCCGCCGACAGGCGGGAGAGGCATTCAGAAGAAAGTCACCTTCATCATGGAGCCTGAGCTTATCAATGATTCACTCCTATCGGAGGCAAACATTTCCTGTGAGTCCCAAGCCGAGAGTAGCTTTTCAGGTGAGATGTATACATTGGCTTGGAAATCCACGGGGGGTGAGCACCTCGGTGGGCTGCGGTGGATACTCGGTAACGGGCAGGAAAGAAAAGATCACCAGAGCTTGATGAGAAATAGTGGTCCTTTCTGGGGGGAGGTGTGCACGATTGCCAGTACATTGAGTAATGCAGCTACTGCTTTGTGTCTGTCCACAGGAGAGCTGAGCTCCCATGACGAGACCAACACGGCGGAGATGATTGACCAGATGTTCGAGGAGGTGCTGGAGTACGCCGGACGCATGGAGGAAGAGCGGCGGGACAACGAAGACACAGAAGACCGTGACAGCGGCATCGGGAACTACAGTGGGGACAAGAGCAAGATGGACACCGAGTCCGAGAAGGAGAGGAGTGAGGAAGAGGAGGGGGAGCAGCCCGAGAAGAAGAGCTTGGAGAGAGGGGGAGAGAACGAGGCGCTAGAGACCAGTGAAGACCAGTTGCGGACCTTCCCTCCCAGTGGCATCCTGTCTCCCCTCAGCAAGTCAGTAGAGGCTGTGGTCACTCCTCTGGTAGGTACCGCACCCATCCCTCTCAAACACATCACAACAAGTAAAGAATCCTTCAGTCAGGCTGTTTAGATACTAGGGGGTTATCTAGGGCTTTATCTCATGAATCAGTTTGGTCGACTTCCAGTTGTCGAGAGCCGAGGCAGAACCTTAACCAAAGGTCAACCAAGAAACAATTGTGGGACTTTTCTTTTAATTTAGTTTTTGACGGTCTGAATAGTATTTGAATACTTTTCTGTATTGTATTAATGTCTGCATGTTTGACGCTCCAACAAGCAGGGTCTGGCAGTGTCCACTCCCCCGTCTCTGCTCCTGACTCCAGAAGAAGAGCCATTCACAGCCCCTGCAGCGGAGTCTGCTCCCTTATACAGGTACCAGCACAATCCCTTGTTGCTGTATCTATGCTACAGTACATTCGACATTTCTCTGATAACTTCATGCCGTTTACAGTATAGAATTGGTCACCCCACAAACAGTTTCGGACGGGGAGTGTAAGTAAAAAGATAGTTCATTCTGCTGGAAACTGTGTTTAAATTGTATCATGGGTCTCTTGATTCTGTAGTATTTCTGTGGCTGGTGTGAATTTGCTTGTGTCTATCCATTGACAGCATTGATGCCTACCGCACACAAAGGCAGAGCAAGCTGCCTGCCATTCAAAGTGTGACTCCTGCAGTTCAGAGGCGGGCCCCAGAGAAATCCCGCCCTCCGCCTTCCATCAACACTAAAGAAAAGATTGTGGTGAATACTACAACAATCTGTTTTAATCCAATATGCTCTCCCACTTCCTTCCAAACGCAAATCTAATGAATTAGTTATTCTCTGATGTTTGATATCTGTAAGAAAGGATAAGTCTACCTAATGGGATCCACGTCATATGACATGATGAACATTGTGTGTGTATTGTTTTGTCCTGTGGCGTTCCAGGCCCTCACTGAGGAGGCTGGGAAGCTGCAGACGGTGATCTCCCAGACCCTGTAGGCGCTGAGCTGCTACACCGATGAGACCCACGGCCGGGGTTCACTGGAGGAGGCCGAGGCGGAGAAGCTCCTGCTGGTCTCCTGTATGTACTGCGCTGCCGGGCTCAGCGGGCGACAGCCTGACCACTGTTCAGTGTGCACTGCCATACAGTACAAGCTTCATTATGGGGGGCGAGTAGGAAGGGTTCTAGGACCATGCTGTTTTAGTGGTTCACTTGAGCATTGTGGTTTGGTATGAATTAGTAAATAAATATGCAGTTACTTTATGCGTCATTATTCAACGTTGGGTAATGAGTTCAAATAGATTGCAAATACTTCAAGTACATTCCCCACCTTTTTAATCAGCATTGCTTTTTGTAATGGCCCTTTCGTTAATCATTGGTCCTCATTGGTTCCAGGTGAGAAGCGTGCAGCTCTGCTGGCGGAGGTGACCAGGCTGAGGGATGAGAGGGGTTCAGCCTCTGAGGAGCCGGCCGGAGCTGATGGGGACTACATCTCCCAGCAGCCCTGCAGAGGGACTGTCAATATCGGCAATGTCCAGCTGCCTCTCAAAGTGGAGTTTGTCTGCTCCTCTCGTAACCGCAAAGGTATGGGACCCTTGAAACCATCGTCAAGTTAAAGTGTAATTGTTGGTGTTTGTCAAGCTATTCACTGCATACCATTCTTTCATACACATCATTACTATTTAAGCTTTCACAATGGCTCAGCAGGCTATATATAAACTATATAATGTAATATACATCATATAATTGAATATATATTTTATAATAATATAACTCCACTTGGATAACATTGATTGCTCTTTTTTTTTGTTGCCCTTTATAAGGTCGCCCAAGTCACTACTTCTTCATTCTGATTCGCTACGGCCCCTGCAACATCGTGGCCACTCCCTTGGCCACAGCTGCCGACGCCAAAAACGGAGACACGATCTCGTTCCCCACCTCTGTCACTTTGTAAGATTTAGCCTCCGGTGTTTTATTCTTTTAAATGTTCACCTTTTCCCCTATTTCTCATGTCCGTAATATATTGATCTATAATCCATCCGTTTCAGAAAGGACATTCGCTCCAACTTTGAGATTGACGTGGAAGTGTATAGCCTGGTATGATTTATTCTTTTAATGATGTAGTTGACCCTGAAAAGAGAGACAACACTGACGCATGACTTGATTCAGTTTGGATTCAATTTGTAATGGACCTCTTCTACTTTCCAGTCCCACGCATCAGGGAGCACCTGCACTGTGGATCGCATCTCCACCAAACCACGGGTAACTGATACTGTTCAACATGTGTTTCATAGGACTTGAGTGAAGGAACATTTGATTTACACCCTCTGCCTTTTACACTTACAGGTCACCCCAAGGAAGCTCCTGAGTACAATCACTGTGAGTTTTACCCTCACAATGTTCAGGGACAGTTCAATTGTATAAATAATCGAAAATAATATACATTTTATCGGAAATTCAAATACTTCTTTTGACCTTTTCCTTTTCTAGCAGCGGCCCAATAAGTTTGACAGTTTCGTGGCGTGTATCTCAATCAATTCCTCTCTACTTGCCATCTGGTATGATAGCAGTTGTTGATATTATAATATGAATATAAAACTATTCAGAAACACAGCAAATATGTATTTATGTAGCAAACCCAAACTGAACACGGGACAGAAGAAACCCATGAGTTTGAAGTTGCTTTTCTTTTTTTGACTATGTATGCATGTATGTAGGGTCCAACATTTCTGTATCGCAGGTTTCATAAAGTTTGTATTGTTTCTAATCTGCTGCCTCTGGTACAGCTTCCACACTGCCTGCCCTTAACACACGCCGCTCTAGTAGCTTCTGCCTGGTGGGCTCCCATAAGATCACTCTGTCCTCGCTGGGACAGACCAAGTTCCCTCTGGATAAGGTATGTTGCTCTCCTTGGTACTGATCCTCAAAGGATGGTCATGTATTTAGATACATTTACAGTCTTGCATTTATCCATGCTTTCGGATACAGTCGGGGATGGTCAGATATCACTGCTTCTAAAAGTATACATTTCCATGTACTTATATCTATCCTCAAGATAAACATGTTGTTAGGTTGTCGAGTTCCTTTTTTGTGTTCATTAAATGTTCACTTTGTTGTTGTGAACTCTTATAGGGTCTTGGACAGGTTTAAATCTTGACAAGTGTGCAGATAAATAATCTTTTTATGATCTGGATTACATTTAATGATAGAATGATATTATAGGTAGCAATATTTTCTAAAAAAATTTCTGCTTAAATCCGAATACTTTGAAACAACACTATTGTGAAGGTGAGAAGGAGCCCATCTGAATTTGTTTGGTTATAATAGACTTCGTACCCCATATGCCTTTAGAAACAATGGAATGGTGGCTGTTTTTGTCCATGTACCATTGTTATGAATGACATTGAGCACAGATGGCCAGTGTTAGGTAATATTTCCATGGGCACGTGCCACTTGCATGGGTATCCAACACTGGTGAGGGGTTTGGGCCACGTTGACGTCGCTTGGCCACTGAGCCAGAGTACACTGCCTCACTCCCAGTCTTCTTAATCATCTTTTTTTTTAAATCTCAGCACTTAACTGGGTGTCACTGGTGATGTAATCTCTCTTCCTCCCTATGTCTCCCTCCCCTTCCTCCACTCAGATGAAATTTGATGGGAAAATCAGGAAGCTCCTGGGAGATGAGTTTCAGGAAAAGGTTTTCTGCATGTTCAAATCCTCGGCCCCTCTCACCTCCCATCACCCATCACATCGTGTTTCTCTTTCCCTCTAGAGACTGACCAGTTCTAGACTTAAATCAGGAAATCTGTGCGTGTGTTTGTGCGTGTGTTTTCATTTTCCCATTGCATTGACATCAATCATTAGATATTTATACAATCATAAATCCAACGTTCCTAAAATGTCCCTAAAGTATTTTTTTCATAAGAGATCCCAACAGCCATGTCAGGCTCTTAAAGAATATATCTTAAAATGAGTATAATGTACTTGTAAGGCATGCACATTTTGGATGTTTTAGTACTTCAATCTCACCGTAATCCAGCTGGCCAATGGCTTGATAGCTGATGGTTCATAAACTCATATTGCGTGGGCCATCATCCTCCCTGGGTTCCCAGGTTCCCTTCCTGTCTCCTCTGGAGGGCAACATCTACCTGCGCCTGGACAGCGAGGGCCACTCCAGCGTGCAGCACCAGGGCTTCCTGGTGAGGGGCTTGCGCCTGCTGTGTATGTTTGCCTGGTTCCTGAGTGAAGGGGTTGATTATAATTGTACTCCTTGGGCGTTTCCCCAGACCATGTTTGAGGTGGTGAATGGATTTGGGGCGTGGCACCGGCGCTTCTTCACACTGGAGGGCTCCCACATGTTTTACTGGAACCACCCCAATGACAAGGAGGCCAAGGTACGATGGATAAAAGCATTCATTATTTTCTATGATAATTATTTATGCACATATTTATATTTTTTGTGTTTTATGAGTCCAAAAGTCACTCCCAGTGTTTCCTGGCAGTATTTTTCTTTTCAACCGTTTTGTTGTGTTTGTCCCCACAACACACAAGTACCAGTGTTCCAGCTCAGTGCATGGGTTGGAGCCCACGCCTATGAGTGGCCTGTTGGGCTGGGAATACGCAGCACCTTGTCAACGTCACTTCTTGTTTCCTGTTTGGTTGCGTGCAGGCAGCAGAGGGCACCATTTCTCTGGCCAGTTCGCCCAGCCTGTGTGTGAAGCCTGTGAAGAGGGACTCCTGTGCTCGACCTTTCACCTTTGAGCTTGTCAGCAACCTCCAAACACAGCTGAGGAATGAGGCCAAGGAGACCGTAGCAAAGTAAGATACATTTCTTTGTATGTGTATTCGTATTGACATAATGTGCATTGATGAAACATTTATAAGTAGTTTTGTTTACATTCGTGGCAAGAGCAGTCCAACACTAAATGTATCAGCCAAATCATTGCAACAAATACCAATATCAATTTCAGGTTAAATTATGCCAGGAGAGCCGGTTACAATGGTTAAATAACCCAGATCTTAGCAAGATGCCTAAACACTGCTCCTAAATCCATGTTTAACATGGATTCACTGCAAGCTGTCAGGATAAAAGTGTCTGGAAAAATGTTAAATGAACCAAATCACACCGCAAGCACTCTGCCCGTATCATTAAATATTACGGTTTCAGCTAACGGGAAAAGGAAGGGGTTTCCTTATTCAAAAGGTCTGCAACATTCAGAGCTGAATGGGGGCAGAGGTTAGATGCATCCATAAATCATAATACTGGGGTCGTCTTTTAAGGCTTTTGTTTTATATTGGGGGGGGTGTTGATTTGCAATGATGCTGTTTTTTTGCTTGGCTCAAAGATTTGATCAATGGAGCCATTAAATACAAAACGTAAGATTGCCCTATTCTACATGTGTTGCTGCATTATTTATGCAGCAGAAAAAAATGTCGGGAACCTCATCATGTTTCACCATGTAGCCGGAATTTTAAAGACTTGCACCTAAACAAATATGGGGTTCAATTTCAAGGCTTTCCTCGAGGCATCTTACCCCTCATAGATATTGCATATCAGACACGCCCCACGGGAGCCTGCTGGCAGTTCAAAGTGGACCACTGTGTACCGTAGAGCTGCTCGACTAGGAAAAAAAATCATAATCTCGATTATTTTGATCAATATTGAAATCACATTATTCAAGCCATCATTTTTTTGTTTGAAAGCATGATGCATTTGCTCATAATTTCTATCCAAAAAAAACCTTTGTAACCTGAAAATTTGAAATTTCCCTTAACAGAATACCCAAAATGTTTATAATGGAACATTTTCAAATCGAGAAGGGTTTACAAATAATGTATCCAGCTGCAATTTCTATAAAACATTTTATGAATAAAATAAAAATACTTCAATTGCACAGGCCTACCACTGTGGCTGAGTCCCCCCTGACAGACCAGCGTCTCTGTCTCTGCCCACCAGGCGCTGGTTCTCCTCAGACACCAAGCAGGAGCGCTGCGACTGGATGGACAAACTCAACCAGGTGCTGCTGGACCTGCACACGTGGACCCCCACACAGGCCCACAGCCAGCCCCAGGAGGCCTCCAGCAGCAGCAGCAGCCTGAGGGAGAGCCTGCTCTAACCCTGCCCTGGGGGGGGGGGGGGGGGGGGGGCGCCTGGCCGACAGCACATCAATCAATTATCAGTCCGTTGGAGCCGGGGTGCGTGAGGGGTGAGCAGGAGTGGGTCCTGCCACAGCCGTTGGCAGTAGAAAAGAGAATAAGACCTTTTTCTTCACTGCTAATTTTGCTGCTAAAATCAAAGTAGATTAGCTCTAATCTTGTGTATTCTTGTTCATATCAGAATTCTTAGAGAAACAAATTTGTATTTTTGAGTCGAGGCCTAAGGGATCCATTATTACCTTCGATTGTCACTTGCCAGTTGGACATTGTTCTATTGGGATGGTGTCCATTGGTGTTGGCTCTTATGGGTGCAGGGGAGGAAATCAATTATTTTGGCAATAATCTCTCCTGCTATTATTGATCAACTATTATTGTTCAATTACCATTTTGAGATGAAGCCTTCTGATATGGGCTTATATATTTGAAGTACAAAAGACACATTTTCAGATGTGCATATTTGTGTTTGACTATAACTGGAAACAACATATAAAAAAAAAGTAGAACACTGCTGCAATCCTTGACACTAATAGAAGTCAGAAGAATATATAATGATTGTATAGTAAAGGCATGGGTTACACATGCTAGTGTTGGACCGAGTGCCGTTTTCGGTGAGACAGATGAATGCGCCCTGACGCAGCCGAGTGTGTTTGGTGGCATGACACGGGAGAGTACTCTTGGATTGACAACTCCATTGAAAAAATGAAGTTGTGGTAGCCTTATTTTGGGTTAAATTGGCTTCAAATGCTAAAGGTTGGTTTAAATCTTAGGTTTTGTGTTGCACAATGGCCTGCCCATCCTTATACAGTAGAGAGTCAGGGTTTGGTATGGCAAAATATATGCGGAAACAGATTTGGGGTGCTGAAGGGTCAATGGAGAATGTGTTGCACTGTACGTTATCTCTTGTACTATCCAATTTAATTTTCTGCTCTTTTCGCTCTATGTATCATTATTTTTCTATGTATACTCCTGTCGCTCTGTTCGTATGATCCATTCATCTTTCCTCAATTCTATGCACCATTCTATGCACCAATAAAGAAAAAGCCTGAAAAGAGCCGTCCGTCTTTCTGCAGATCTTAATGTAGGATATTGGCATCGCAAAGTCTTGAGGACTTGAATGACAACGCCTCCCGAAGCCTGGGAAGTTGTCGTGTTCTTGGTTGAGTCCCTCATGCCATCGTGATTATTCAGGCTTATGGACTGGACACAGTCTTGAAGGATTACTGTGTTCTGTGGAAACGCCTTGGAAAGATGAGGTCAAATCTTTCCATCTCTTCACATTAAATAAATTTGAAATTACTGTCAACCCGTAAGGCACCCTGCCTTCCCTCGCTGTGTATGATGTACTCCAGTATGTTTCCATACCATGGTTATAGGCAAAATGTGTAATGCTGAACTTAAAGATGTTGTTCTCTTGCTCCTATGGCAGGGATGTATATGAGAATCATCACACTTGGTAAAGATTTCACTCCTTTTGGAAATGCTAATCATTTCCAGTGAGCAGTGTCCGTCTGTCTGTTTGTCTGTCTTGAGGCTCTCATAGATACCAGTACACACGCGGCATGGTATAGAGTCCGCCAGGAAAGCAGTAATGTCATGAAGGAAGTGGTCTGGAATTAGACTTCCTGTACCTCTCATAGCTCCTCGGGGTGGAGGTGGTGCTATGATGCAGTGCCAGGTGATGACATCAATGGTGTGGTGTGTGTGGGTTAACTGATGGGTAAGGTCCTCTCACTAGTCAAGGTTGGAGGAGAAACTAGTTCCTTACACACCCTAGGAAATGATAAGACTGGGAGACCGGGTCCCTGTCTCCCGCCATCACCCAGGTGGCCTCCAGGTCCGAGGCCTGGAGGCCATTCTACACAACATCCGTTGGTCTGATCTAGACCCTCCACCCCTTAAATGGCTCTTGTGGAAGCCATGGACAAAAGGTAGCACTGATATGACGGCCTTGCAAAAAACAATAGTGGGGAACACATCCTTTGTGGGGAAAAACTTTTTGATGTAATCCAAGTATATTATCTCATATTTTGTAAATGTAATAGAACTTGACTCGATCTTCAGACATTGCAATTGCAAAATAAAACTAATATTATTTATACTGCTGTCCAACTATAAAACACTTCAGCATGTTTGGAATAAGTATTTTGGATGTAAACACAATCCCTTCCCAAGACAGATAACGAAGGGGGGGTCCGATAAATAAACAAACCCCCTCCAAAGGTGGAAGTGCAGCCTGTGTAACAACTCCGCCACCAGCACCCTCAAAACAGCCGCACAGGATCCTCGAGCCCTCAGCCACCCAAGCTGATGTTGCAACAGAAGGAATAATACAACAATGCATTGTTCAGCACAAACAGTCTGGTAAGGTTCACTGACATTGTTTTTGGGAGATTGTTTGGGCCAATATCATGGCTACCAGTGACCTAAAAAACAAACAAAGCTTATCAGGATTTTTTTTGCCGATATTATCGGTAGTTCGATTAGTATTTGAAGCCTTACCTTTTCACTTGGGCGACAAAGAGGATTCAGTGACATAAGTCCTAATTTTACTCTTCCGTGAGCCTGTTTTATAGTTGGTCATAATGGCTCATGTATTATGTATGGTGTCTCTTCCTGTGACTTTCAGCTTAATTGGTTTTACCTTAGGAATCAGAGGAGGTCTCATGGGTTCTAGGGATCTCTGTGATTGACACTAAGTCCACTTACTGTTCTACTCACTCACGCTGTTTGGCTCTTCCTCTTGTTCCTTCTCTATAACTCTTTCACCATCTCTCCTCCCGCTTTAATGGCAAGGACCTGGAGAATAAACTGCTAATAATTTATAACAATAACAATGATAGTAAAACATATGCAACTAGAAATACGTCGTACCATGTGTACTAATGTAATGTACAATGACCATATTTTGTTTATTTAAAACGTCTGTCGGTCTCCTCATTGACATCAGTTGGATTATTCAGATGGTGTGTCCCCTCTCACCCATTGGGGTTAGGGTTGGACATATTCAAGTCCATAACTGACTCTCTACAGCCCTCTCATTCCCTCTATCTCTGTCCCTCCCCCTCACGGCAACCCCTCCGCCCTTTTCCTGTCGGCCTCTAAGTGGAGGATGTGTCTGAGAGAGAGAGTGGTTGTGTGTGTGTGTGTGTGTGAGAGCAATGGAGCGAGGGAGAGGGGGCGAGTCAAAATTAATATGCACCCTCTCTCGACCAGCCCTCTCTCTCCTGGTCTGTGTCCCTGTTTCCTCTGCCTCGCACGCCCGGTATTGTATTGTTGTGTGCCGCTGGCAGTGCTCAGAGCTGGCACTCCGGGAAACATTCAGGGGCTCGGCGCAGTAGAAGGGAGAGCTGGCAGCTGGACACCACCAACTTAAATGTCTGGAGGGGAGCAGAATGGGGGTGACAAACCAGAAGGTAATGCAAGCACACACACACCCACACACGCACACAAACACACAATGACAACATGTATGAATGACCGACACCCCAGTGGAATGTACAGTTGTATTTGACTGAACAGTACTTTGACAAGAATAACTGAGTGTATGCATGTATCGTACTAACTTGTGTCATATGCCTTTTGCGGCATTTTTAGTCCTTCTCTTATCAAACAAACACGTTGCCTGCTGTGAGCAAAGTGGTGATATTGCCACTGATGAAGCTCTCCCCTGGCCAGTCGGCTGACGCTTGTTTTTTAAAGATAGCGTTGCCAACATCCTCTCTGTTGCCAAATTGTTTCTGTGCCTTTATTTTGGCCGTAATGCTGCTGTTCTGCCATGGATCTTATGACTCCTGACCCTGAGGTGCTGCTTCTGTCAATTTTGTTGTTGCAGACAACAGATTTACTGATGAGGACATTCCCGGGATTAGATCCCAGCAGCAGATAACAGGGTTGCCCCATGACTCACTTCAGTTACATAGGCGGGCTTGTTTATCTCATTCTGACACGTGAAGTTGTTAACACACACATTGAGCTCGCCGTAAAAGTGGGGACCTAATGTTATTTTATAAAGCATTGTGTGTCCCCTTGTCTTTGTGTATACATGATTTGTATGAATGGATTCTCAATATTGCGTGTCAGCTTTACGTGATTAACATTGATGGTTACTCAGGGTGGCCAGACGTTTTACGGCGGTTACAGTCCACGTTTCTGGAAGCTTGTCCCCGGAACACATAGTTAATCATAAGACGTGTACTGCCTAATATTTTACTACAGTACTACATTTATCAAGCTATGATGAGGCAGAATGTCAATTTGATCTCTTTGGGTTCATTTCTGAAATCAGATCCTGTCCCTCTATTTTCATATCAGAATACTGGTCACGTTACTCAACAAACACCTGATCCAACAATAGCAAATAATGTATTTCTCTGCAAATTTATGGGAAATGGAAATAAACATGAAAAGCAAGCACCTACCCAGAGGGTTGTAGAGACAGAATCTGATAATGCTGAGTTACAAGCATAGCACATAACTCAGTCAGCAGAGTCACCAGCCCAGCCTTCATTGTAGACTAATTTAGATTAAAATAGACACCGAACCAGGCTGTTGGTCAAATGACAAGCCACATGCCCGGTGGTGTGACCCATCTATGGCATGAGTGGATCAATAATATCAATTCCTAAATGTGATATTCTCTCCTGATGGGAGGTCAACAGGCTATATAGCCTTTTGCCAGTAGAAACCTTTAGAAAGCTATTGCCTTCTAATAGCTGGCTCCTAAACTGGTTTTCTAGCAGGTACATGAAAATAACTTAGCATAACACAACATAATAATCAACATTTGGCAACCTATCCAACATTTTGTACAACTATTACACCTTTGGAAAAGCATATATTGATATTGCATGAAATATGGGAACCATTACAACAGGAATGTGGACGATGGAGAATATAAAATACCAATGCTGGGTTCCAATTGGGTTAGTCTGCAATGTGTGAGTGGGAATCCTCTTTTCTTTTGTTCTCATGTTCTCTTCCTCTACATTGCCCATAAGTCTGCATGACTCCCCCATAAGTCTGCTAGACTCACCCATTAGTCTGCTAGACTCACCCATAAGTCTGCTAGACTCACCCATACGTCTGCTAGACTCACCCATAAGTCTGCTAGTCTCACCCATTAGTCTGTGTGCTTGGCAGACCCTGCGCTCCGTACCGAGGTGTGGCCGGAGGTGGCCCGAGCAGAGCTCCTGGCGAGAGGAGCGGCCCTGAAGTGGGCGTCGGGGGTCTTCTCTCGGCCGGAGCACCTGGAGAGACTGGGCCAGTATAGGAAGAGAGAGAGCCAGAGGACCTCCTCCATACACACCAGACTCAAGGTGACGCCCTCCTGCACACAAACACACCAACGCTTAGATAGGTATAACATTCGATAAAACAGCCTCCCAGAACTACATATTTGAGTTTGTATTATTGAGGTTGCCAGGCAGTTCCCCTACAGGTACGCATCTATATTTTAAGTCGATTTAAAGTTAATCTGCACTGTTTATTATCTGAAGGGGCTTCTCTGCCCTCCATCGTCCCGCTTCAGACCAAAACAGAGGCTCATCCTAGCTCATCCCCCCCCCCCCCCCCCCCTCCCTCCCTTTCCAGTCGGTGGTGCAGTCCTACCTGGAGGGGGTGGGCTGGGGTCCCGGGTGGAGCTGGGCGACGCGTCCCGCGCCCTGCAGAAGGCCGTCTCCGAGTCGGACCACAACGCCGAGGTGGTCTGCTCCATGGAGACCCTGAGAGAGCTGTCCTGCAGCCACTGCCAGCTCCTGGCCACCGTCAGCAACCTGCCGCGCCTCTACTCTGGTGAGTGGAGCTCCAGGAGGCGCCCGAGTTCACGAGGGGAAACCGTACTCCGTCAGGAGGTCCATCCCGCCGCCGTTCGCCGGTGTGCGACCGTCCTTGTGGCCCTGACACACCATGCCGACTGCCGATGGTCGGCAGACAAGGCGGTCGTACCGATATGGTCGTGGCTGATTCAACATGTGCAATCAGAGGAAAGGAAACCCAGACGGGCTTGAAAATATCACCGACGGCCGATCGCACAGCACACACTCAGGTCCCTGAGCTCGCCATCCGATCAATAATCTGGTTGGTGTGTCAGGGCCATAAGAGCTCTGGAAGGATAATAAACTCAAAGGGTGGAGACAGAATATATGATACATGTGTTGTACCGAACCCACTGCACTGGATTCTTATTAGAATTGATATGATATATCCATATATTTATAGATAATAACTTTATTGTTCCCCAGAAAAAGGTTAAATAAATCTTGTAAAAGTTGAGTTCAATCCAGGGATGCATTATAGATGTGATCTCATGTTCCGAATCAACACTGGATGATATCATCAGGGAGAAAGCATCTGCGTGATCTCTCTCTCTCTCTCTGTCTCTGTCTCTGTCTCTCTCTCTATGTCTCTGTCTCTGTCTCTGTCTCTGTCTCTGTCTCTGTCTCTCTCTCTCTCTCTCTCTCTCTCTCTCTCTCTCTCTCTCTCTCTCTCTCTCTCTCTCTGCCAGTGCGCAGCATGGTGGCGGAGACGGAGCGTCTGGTGGAGTCGCGGCGGCTGCTGGAGGCCCACGCCCGGCTGATGGAGCTGGAGTGCTGGCAGGACGACATCCTGTGGCAGCTGAGCGGCGCGGCCCTGAGCCGGGAGGACCACGCGCTGGTGCTGCACTACTTCTCCGGGGTGGGCCGGCTGGTGGAGGCCCTGGGTAGGAGGACGACGCAGCATGAGGCTGTAGCTCGCTCTATTCATCCCGCAGCAGAAAGTATACAGGACGGCAGCAGAATAGCTACAATGATACATTAATAAATGTATCATTGTAAATTGTAATTTATCTAAACATTATAGACAGTTGAGGTAGACATGGTTAACACTATTGTATATACTGCGCGCCTTAAGTGTCTAAAGTTTCTCAGTGAGTTAATTGTCCAGTGTAGGCTGATACATATGACATTATGACATTATACATTGTTTACCGTTAAATATAAGAGACTGACTTGCATTGGACAACGTTGCAAGCTTAGAACCTCTTGGAGATTTTCATGTTTGAGTTGAAGCTGTAAGTCACTGTAAGATAGTAAGACAGAAACGGCTGCTATATAACCAAACAGTAAGTACAGATATTAGAGCCTTAAGCCGTAAAGAACCTTTAATCCATGTTTGTCTAGTGTATATTCAAAACTCACAACCAAACTAGAATTGCCCTCTATCCACTTGTAAACGTTTTCCGAGTCCACTGCTGTTGCCCCTGGTCCTCTCAGACAGCCTCCTAGCAGCTGTGTCCCCTGCTGCCCACTGCAGGTCAGGAGATCTGGGCTGTCGTGAGCAGCAGCCTGGCCCTGGCCCGCCAGAACCCCACGCCCTTTGTATCCGCAGTGCGCATCGTGGAGCGGGAGGAGGCTGTGGACCGCGCTCTGCTGGAGGAGAGAGGAAGAGGAGGAGGAGGAGGAGGAGGAGGAGGAGGAGGAGGAGGAGCTGGGGTCAGACCCCTTCCCCCTGGCAGACCTCGCTGCTGGAGGGAGCGGTTCTTCCAGGTCCGTGACCTTGCTGCTGTTGTAGTGTTGTTCAACATGCATGCTGACTAATAGTCAGATCTTTTTCAGTTTATGTTATGGTTTGTTTATAACAAAAGAGTGTTGTTATACCACTGCATTTAATGCCAGTATGCTTTACAGGGTGATTAAATGTACAACATATACGTCGTATACCACATTTCTGTATATTTAAAATGGCTATAAAAAAAACATTTAAACAGAAGGGAATCAAATGGGAGGCTGCCAGGGAAAGGTTGATACCGAATCTAACTTTGCCGAGACGTTCTCCATCCAGTATATGAAAGACTGTGCGTGTTACCACCAGTACCGCTCAACCCAGGCCGTCCCGTCTGCCTACGACAGGTCCTGGAGGAGGCGGTGTCCTCGCGGTTCCGCAGCGTGTCCTACATGCACACCCGCGGGCCGGGCCTGGCGGGCCACCTCTCTGCGCTGCAGCACGCCATCACGGCCGACCTGGCCACGGTGCGCCACCTGCTGGAGCAGTGCGTGCCGAAACACTACGGCCTGACCGGGGCCTACCTGAGGGCCAGCCACCAGTGCCTGCAGACCCACCTGGCGCTGGTGAGGGGCTCCATGAGGCCGGTTTAACACTGGGTTTAACATTCTCTTTTTTCAATACGCGTGTCAGAATTTGTTGGCAATTTCATCCTCTTATTTATTATTATTATCGTTATTTATGTGATAAACTGTGTATAGTATACACACCTTGTAGCACTCATCATAATTGGTGTTTAAGTATCGTTATTACCTTTTCCTAGTTGTGAATTTAATGAGCTCACTTTATAAATAGCAAAACAGATGTTTCTGTTCTAGGTCAGCAGCTGGGAGCTGGAAAGTGGGGAAATCTTTGCTGTGCTCAACTGGGTGATACACATCTACAACAGGTGATCTTTTTTTTTTACTTTTCATTCAGTAATATAAAACCTTATTTCGTAGACTGACAAATAAGTAACAATTCAATTTGCTTTTGTGTCAAATTTAAGCAAACCTTTTTTGGAATGAGACAATATTGCTGCATCCTACTTTTTACGTAATTTTTTTACATATAATCACAGAAACGAAATCATTACAGGAAAGTGATGGGTTCTTTGTGACATGGCCTCCTCCCCTCTCCACCAGCTCTTCTCCATTACCCCTGAACTGACTTGCAATTAAACTCTGACCGGTGAGTGTTTTCCCCCCCATTGCAGCCCAGACATGATGGGAGAGCCGGAGCTGGTGGCTGAGATGAAGAGCCAGGAGCTGGGGCCCCTCATCTCCCCGGAGAGTCTGGAGAAGCTGCAGAAGAAATACGTTCAGAGTGTCCGGGTGTGTTGGACCACAAGTAGCGGTATTACAGTCTCATCTTCTCCCCCTGGTCTGGCTCTAATCCCTGTCTGTCTTCTGGTGTGTGTGCGTGCGTGCGTGCGTGCGTGCGTGCGTGCGTGCGTGCGTGCGTGCGTGCGTGCGTGTGTGTGTGTGTGTGTGTGTGTGTGTGTGTGTGTGTGTGTGTGTGTGTGTGTGTGTGTGTGTGTGTGTGTGTGTGTGTGTGTGTGTGTGTGTGTGTGTGTGTGTGTGTGTGTGTGTGTGTGTGTGTGTGTGTGCAGAAGCGTGTGTCAGAATGGATGCATAAAGCCCTGGAGGTGGAGTTGACAGACTGGCAGAGGGACCAGGAACCTGACACGGACCATGAAGGCTTCTACCACACCTGCCTGCCCACCATCATCACACAGGTGGTACACTCTGCATGCAGGCACAAACGCTCTTGCACACACAAATACAAGAAGGTAGAGGTCTAATTGAATCCCTGGTGTGTGTGTGTGTGTGTGTGTGTGTGTGTGTGTGTGTGTGTGTGTGTGTGTGTGTGTGTGTGTGTGTGTGTGTGTGTGTGTGTGTGTGTGTGTGTGTGTGTGTGTGTGTGTGTGTGTGTGTCCTGCTGTTGGGGGTTGGCAGATGTTGGAGGACAACGTGCGTGTTGCCCTGATGATAGGAGAATCCTTGCGAGACCAGACGATACAGATGGGACTCTACGAGATGGAGAACCTGCTAAACAAGTGTGTATCTGAGTGTGTGTTTGTGTGTGTTTTATTATCTTTATACGCTGTGTCAGTCATCAAGCGTTCTAATCTACCTATATAATAATCCCATGGGTCGACAAACAAGGAGTGCTGTTTTTTAACACTCTTCTCATGTGAAACAAGCCTTTTACTTGTCCCTCTACTCCTCCTTCCTTCTCTCTCTGTGTTTTGCTGGCCTCCAGGTTTCGCGAGGCGCTGGTTGAGTTTGGTAAAGAGCATCGCAAGGATCAGAACAACAGCCAGAACAAGCTGTACCTCCATTACCTCCTGGCCTCTATCAGTAACTGCATCGTTCTCAAGTAAGACCCAGACAGGGGGACAGGGGGCAGAGGCAATCGCTTCAGCTCTGAATTATTTATGTTAGAGGGCTGCTTGTGCACAGGCTGCTGTTGTAGTCAAGGAGTGGAGCAATTCATTTATTCATTTATTGACAGAGAATGAATTGTACAGTAATCAGAGTTGCTGTTATTAAGTTATTTGGATATAAAAGCTTCTTTTTTTCTCCATACTATCAATGAATCATCTTGCTCCTTCCTATGCTCTTCTGTACTGTAGCACTGAAAGGGGATATTTGATGGGCAACGGTTACAGCCACAGGGTAGCGCAGCAACATTTGGTTTCATTTAGACTTTTGGCACATGACTGGATGAGCTCATATAGGACCACCTTTTTAGAAACTCTCTTAGGTTTTAAGTTCCTATACATTCAGTATGTGTCCCTCTGTTTTCTAGTGAGCACATGTCCAAACTACATTCAAAGCTGCCATAAACTAATGAATGGGATCCCTAATAAAGCTATAATAGATTCAGCAAGAGTGTAAATGTTTATGAATGTGTATTGTTTATTGTTCAGTTTTTGGGTGCAGTATCATTGTACCCCTTCCTTGGATGGTAGCCATCTTGTTGTTATTGATTACAAAGTCCTTGTGGTTAGGATTGTTTCACTCCAAGTCGAAAGGTTCTGCAATTGGACCCCAATGTACGCAGTCTACCTGATGGAAGACTTGATGAGCCATGCATGACCGTCCTGCATATTGATGAAAAATTCCCTTTTAGATGCTTTGGATAAAGGCGTGTGCGGAATAGCAAAGGCTATTTACTCAAACCGTTACTTATTTTCTCATTAGCAGTCATCATCTGAGGTTTTCAGTTTCATCCATAGTGCTTCACTCTTTAGTAATGTAATGTTTGCATGCCCCCCCCCCCCCTGGCTACAGGGCGTCCACAGAGGGCCTGCAGCGGCAGCAGTCGTCCCCCACCGCCTGCCTGTACTCCCGCACCCCGCCCAACCCCATGGCGGCCCTGGACCGCGCCGTGAGGCGGGCCTGTCGCCTGGCCATGGACCAGCTGCTGCTGGAGCTGCAGCCCGTCCTGCAGGGCCTGCTGAGCCGCCCCTGGCTGGCCCAGGGGAACCCTTCCACCCCCATGGTGTGCCGGGTCCTGGAGAGGCACCTGGAGCTGTACGTCCGCGTGCGCCCGCCCTGCCAGCAGGTCAGGGGAGGCCGCCGTCTACACCGACCGACCGAAGCGGTTGTTGTGGTGCTGTTGTATAACAGGGGCATCACAGGGGTAGTATATAAGACAATATTTTAAAAGAACAACATACAAAAAGGTGTATTTCATCTGGTGTGAGCACTGGAGGGGATCTTGAAGTTAAAATGACATTTTGTACACCTGACCTGGTTATACATTTCCTGTATAATTTAAAATGCAAAAAGTACATTTAGAAAATATAAATGCATACATACGTAAGTACACACGCCAGGCTAATCTAAGATGTGGTGTGGGTGTACCTGTACCCCCCCCACAGCGGCTGCAGGAGGAGGCTCAGTGGATGCTGGTGGTGGAGTATGTGCGGGCCCTCATGCACAAGAGGACGGTGTGCCGCAGCGCTGGGGAGAGGCTGCAGCTGGCCCAGCGCATCGCCCAGGACGACCTGCAGCTCAGAGAACTCTTCACCGGCCTGGTGGGGGGGCACTCTCATTCTGGCTCCTCCTCCTCACTATATCTTTATACCAAACATCAAGTGTGCACGGCCGTGGGCCGGACGTCCAACCACGACGGGGACAATACTTGGCACAACAATTTAAACTCTTTAATTTATAAAAACATCCTATTGTTTTGTACATCCGATTGTTTAGGTACACCACAAATGGTCTGGAAGATTAATTCTGCACTTTTAAAGGGTTAAATGTTTTGGGATCTAGTTTGAAACAGATTCAGTACGGAGGTATTTCTCCTCCCAGCCATCCGTCTGTGGGCGTAGGTCTGTACGAGCATGCCACCAACGTGGTTGTGGTGCTTTTCCGTGGCGTCCCCAGGAAGGTGAGGGGTCGGGGCCGGAGGTGAACCCGCTGGCCCTGCTGCCGGTCCTGGCCGACTTCATCCGGCTGAAGGACCCCTGCATGCTGAGTCTGGAGGTGTCCGGGGTCGTGATCAAGTACCCGGACATCAGGTCAGACCTGCTGATTCTCCCCATACCTCCTCTCAGTATATTGGCTTTCCTCCATAACAAAAATATGAAATACACTTCATTTGTAAAGTATCATAGAAAATGCATGCAAAGTACGAGACGGAAATATTTGCAAGGTTGAAGCCTTAACAGGAGTTGGGGTAGAGGTCATTACATATTTATACAGTATACTTGAGATTGGCAACAGCACATAAGATAAAGGCAAAATAAGGTTACCTAAACTGGCAGAGAATCGCAGCTGGCTTGGAAAAACTACAAAATAGAAACTCTTTGACTTTATGATGCCATACCATAGCATATTTTTATATGCTAAAAGCCAAACCAACCGTCTGTCCTCCTGTCCCTCCCCAGTGAGGAGCATGTGTGTGTGCTGCTGGACATCCGAGGGGATGTTTCCCGGGACGTGAGGGGCGCGGTGCTTGATGTGCTGGAGCAGAGTGCCCCGCCCCTTCCTGCCGGCTACCGGCCCATCTTCACAGACATCCTGGTGCCTACCTCCCCAATGCCCTTCTGTCTGCCAACCGCCAAGTGTGCTTGAGCTCTGGACTGCTAGACTACAACAGGACAGAGGCCCGCTGACCGCGTGCCCGGACTCACCCCTTGTTATGTTCTTCTGCTTCAGAATTAAATTTAAGGACCGTTTTGGTTTCAGATGGATTTGAGATGGATTATGTTACAGGGTTCTAGACATTGTTCATTGCTGGGGGTTTTCTTTCACAAATTAGCTGCAACCACTTAGGAAGGACTGTTTTAGGGGTGGTTTTGACGGTATACCTACCATCAGATTCAACTTTTGGAAAGGTCTGCAGCCTGTACAGGTAGAGGCATAGATTAAAGGTGATTGGAGACCATCTTGTTCATGTCTAATGCTACAGATTATGGTCTTGTTTGCGCCTCGATACACTATTGGGGCAAGGTTATGTGGTTGACCCCGCCCTTATATTGAATCACCCATTTAAAAAAAAAAAAAAATGCAACAGAGATGGCCAGATAACTATTAATACTCTGAGCAATGTTTTCAAACAATTGGTATTATTATTAATTGTATTGTTTTAATTTTTGAAGTACACTTAAGAAAATATTTTTTAAGTCTGAATTTAATTATACAAATATTGTCTTCTTTACATGTGCATTTGGTTCACTTGGGAAAAACAACATTTGAAAGCACAAAAAGTAATGCCTCATACAATCAAGTACATCATATATTTAATAAACCTATATATCAGCCAACACCAGAACAATGCAAATGCATTCTATTGTACACAAAAAAGCAGGCTAGATTTTCTAATTTACATTTGTCATTGGTGTCACTGTTTCCTCAAAAGCGGATGGAAACTAGTATCCTGAATTGTCTCTCAGTGTAAACCGTGTCAAATAAATTATACGAAACAATGTGTTTCGATTCCTAAGTTTTCAGAATGCAACGTTATCTTCAGAGACTGATCGAGTAATGTCTCGCTGCAGCCTGTAGGACATGGACATCCAACGTCCAAGTGCTGTCACGTGACGACAATATGGCGGACACGGTGAGACTCCTTAGCTGTGTCCCTATTCCTCTACGAATAGTCAAATCTCCTATCCTTTACTTAACCTTTGCGGAAAACGTCATCGGGTCAAAGAGAGATGACAATGTGCTTCCTTTCAAACATAGGAAAAGACAGCGCTGTTTAAAATGAATTCGACTCCACTTTTCCTAACCGACGTCATTGCGCGACGGGGAGTATTGCTGACCTCTAGCGTTTCTATGGTGGAACTACAGTTTTCCGAAGTTGGTCTACAACAGGGGTTCTCAAAATTTTGACACCTGAGGGCCAAGTTAGGAACCCAAAATTTGACTGAGGGCCGCCAAAGGAAAAAAATGTAGTCGGGTAACGCCGTCAGCATCCCAGTGGTGAAAAAAAACATTGCACCGTGGACCTCTGGGAGGGAGGTCAAGTGAGGTCTAAATCACAAAACTGAGGTTAATCCTTTCAAAGTAATTTACAGTCGGATTAAAACTAACAAATAACAGGATTGAAGTAGAGAGGGTCGACTTTTCTCTTTATATTTATTTATTTTTGTTTAAATTAATAGTGATATAATAAAAAATAAAACGTAGGCCTACTGGCAATGATGGAAAAGTAGAGCAAAATGGGGAACGACTTCACGTGACAAATGAAGAAAGAGTGAACAGAAATTGTTTGCTTTGCAAAGCAAACACAATTAGAGAACAGACTGCCTTAATTAAGAGACAATTTTCTAATATGGCAACCTGTGTGACAAATAAAGCTTTAGGTGTGTGTGTGTGTGTGTGTGTGTGTGTGTGTGTGTGTGTGTGTGTGTGTGTGTGTGTGTGTGTGTGTGTGTGTGTGTGTGTGTGTGTGTGTGTGTGTGTGTGTGTGTGGGGGGGGTATCTAGTTTGTATCTATATTAAGTTAATCTTTGGTGTGTGTCTATTTGGTGTGTTTATCTTTATGGTGTGTATCTATATGGTGTGTAACTATGGTGTGTGCGTATCTATATGGTGTATACCTATGGTGTGTGCGTGTATATATATATATGGTTTGTATTTGTCGTTTGTGTGTGCATATGGTTTGTATCTGTTGTGTGCGTGCATATGGTGTGAATCGATATGGTGTATTGTGTGTGTCTGTATGGTGTGTGTGTGTGTGTGTGTGTGTGTGTGTGTGTGTGTGTTAACGTGTGTGGTGGTAGGCGATGACTCCAGTTTAACACAAACACACACACACTCACTCGCTCACACAGTAAGGTGAATTGAATGAAGACTTTTTTCGTTTTGAAGTTTGAATCTAAATCAGTCAGATCAGACTCATCCCTTTAATTAAAATGAGGGATGTCATTTAAGATCAAACACAGAGCTGAAATAGCCTCTCACTGTTACCAAGAAGACCACAGGGTGTCGAACCTGCATTGACTTTTACTAATTAGCTCACCTGCCGCAGCTCGCCTGCCAGGTGGTTTTCTTAATTAGTTAATTGGTTGCATCTGGTGTGTTTCACTTAAAAGGGAACCGGACAATACATTTGTTTGTGTGCTGTTTTGTCTGTTGTGACTTATTGAACATCTCTTCCAGTTTCACAGGTTAAAGACTTTTTGAAGTAAAGAGGAGCATCTCATCTGAACCTGATGTGAGTAGAATTGTGTGGCAAAGCACAACTGACGTGACTTGTATGTTGAATATAAATCACTGATAATGTGTGAAGGAAATCGGGGATTGTGGTGGTTTAACTCTCATTTGAAAATTGGGCCATGAGTAAAGTGTTCCTTCCTTCAAAGGTCTATCATGGATATTTAACTGCAGTTCTGTGAGTATCCCAACTTAACCATGAAGCATAACTGCAAACTGTAAGTCATTAATTTCTCATTACTCTTGGGCACATTGATGTATTTTGGCTTCCTGGTGAGTTAACCTGTTACCTGAAGGTTGATCTGAGTACTGAGGATGTTTTATTGGTTCATGGGTTACTTAGGTGTTTGGTTTATGTTGGTTTTAATGATTTGTTAAAATGGTTACAGGCTCCAAGTTATTGTTGTAAACTGGAGTAATGCGTTGGGTTCTGATATCTTCAGTCTTCTTTCATTCTACTCTCCTGAGCTCTGCATCTTCATCACATGAGTGTTGCTTTACTGATGAGGCAGTGGTCTGAGTGAGCAGAGGTGCATACTGGGGTACAGAGCTGTCTCGAGTCTACAGGTCTGTAGACACGCCCCCTCAGGGGAAACCGTGTGTTTGAGAAAATGTCGTGTAGTCAGTTACATGGACTGGAATGTTCTTAAAGATGGAGACAGGGATTCAGAAGGAGAAACACCAGGGGGAGATGAGGGGGCTCCTCATCTCAACGACTATAACACAACTTCAGTCTGACACAGAGAACCATGGAACACATTCAACAGTCCCCTCTAGGCATCGTGACTCCTCAGGAACAGTTTCATTTCCAAGAAGGTCTTATTTGGGGCCATCCCCATATGGATCCTGCTCCTCAAGAGCCACCCCCCTCCACTGGGTGGTCTTCTGAACAGATGACCTCCTTACTGTCCTCAGGCTGACTAAAGCTGCACCGTTTGTGTCTGTGAAGGCCCCTCATTCAGGAAACCACTGGACTACAAAGACATGGCTTCAGAGATGTTGAATCAAGGTTTTTACCCTGCATGATTGTTTGGCCTTTAATGGCTCATTGGTCTGTGTGTTTGGGTTTGACATGAGATGGAAGATTTTTCATCATCACTAGGGTTCTACTGTGTGTGTGTGTGTGTGTGTGTGTGTCTCCCACTCACACCTGGCATGGGGTTCTACGTGCCTGTCCTGGGTTCTATGTGTGTGTCCGGCTTGCTTTGACAGTGATAATGTTCATACGGGGTTCTGTGTGATTGGCTTGGGATATTGGAATGGTCAACTAAATCGTACCTGATGGACGGCCAAACGTTTACTTAAGGGCCTCCAGTAGACATGAAGAACCCTGAGCGACACTCCGGAGCAAGATCCAACACACTGGGCAGGAAGGAGAGTATCCAACTCAAGTGTAAGAGGATGCAAGCGGCGTGTTCAGATCAGTGACTTCAAACAAGGACTACACCAATCAGGATCAATGGAGGATGGACACCCAAAGGAATTCCACAAGAGTCTGACATTGGAAAGGGACCTAAATGGATATTCAAGATGACTGTAATGAGACGGCTCTTATTACCTGGCTGGATTGATGGAGAGCCCTGTGGATCTTGTCTTGCTCTCAGTTGCACGTCTTCTCAGGCTGAACTGTAATTGTTTCGGACAGGACTAGCTGAACGATTGGTTCCCTTAAATCAGAACCAATCCGGGAACTCCAGCTAGTGCGCTCTTCGAGCTGAAGTTGTGCTCTTCAGCTGAGGAGGTAAGGAAACCTTCACTGGGGCTTCAAGGTGTAAAGAGGAGAATGTTTCAAAGTGTTCCATGGTACTCTGATGAAGACCGTTGTTGTGCTCCACTGGCTGCGAGGAAGAACCCACAAATCTTCCTCTTGGCCTTTCTCCTCTGAGAATCCTAGCGCTATCTTGAAGGATATTCCAGCTCATGTAACTGATGTCACGACAGATTCTCAAACACTTGGTTTCTCCTGAGGGGCGTGTCTATGGAACTGATGACTTCAGACAGCACCGTATCCCAGCATGCATCTCTGCTCACTCAGACCACACCCGCATGAGTAGGATGCAACACTCTAGTGATGGAGATGTAGAGTTTTATAAGTAACGAGGGAGCAGACTAAGGTGGTTAGAACACAATGGAATGTCAAGTCTGTAAATCTTTATACCATGAAGATGATTGGATAGGGCTCTTTTTATTATGGGCAGTCCTTTCACTCAGATGCCCACTTCTCACTGGAGCTGTACATGTGTTTGCTGGCTGGCATTATTTGCTGTTGGTGATGAGGCGGTCAGGGTGACGTTGCAGGGCTATGGTCGGCTCTCTGTGAGCTCAACGTTTAGATTTGCTCTGTATGGTTTGTACCCTGAATAATCTATATAATTGTAAAATGTAGACACGGTTTTGTATTGAATGATTCCCGGATTTTAGGTTTAAAGTTGTTGTGGGACGTACATGGTAGTTTGGTTCTTCGTATGGTTTTGAGTGATATAACTTGTACACACTGGGTGCATAATAATGTAAAGGTACACTGAATAGTAGTAATGACCAACAGCGACAAACGGATCTCTTCAAGGTAAGTCTGTTGGCTGTTTTTTAATGAAGACCATCGCTGGACTTCAGGATCTTCCTCCATTCAGCTCAAGGTGAGGCGCTGGTTCTGTTTTTTCTTTGGTTGGTTCCGGCTGGAATGTTCGGATTCCAGTCGGACGGTTTGTGCTTCCCACCGTGGAAGGTTCTGAGTGAGGTAACTTGATTTAGTCCCAATGGTTAGCATAGAACGTTGTAGTCTTGACAACCATAAGATACCACCTGGCAGTTAGTTTGAAGGGAGTCCCCTGAGGGAATCTGGCGGAACGTTCTGGATTGTATTTGCGTAACCTCGAGCCGTTGCCAACGGAAACTATTTTTCAGTCGGTTTCCATTGGGAATTGTTGCCCCTATCTTAAACAACTAAAGTTTGATATTAAATACATACTGAGAAGTACGTTGTACAATATATTGATAATTTCCGATGGTTGCGCCGTTCTTTTAACCACAATGAAGTTGCGGGACTCTCACCGCGTACAAAACAGCGTTCTACTTGCGGGCCCATTTTTGACATCAGGGAAGGCTGAAAATCATTTTGAGGTGGAAGATAATTTGACATTTCTTCAACGGAACCCAGCACCTGAATATGGCTGAGTATATTTGATTTAATATCGATACTGCTTAGTGTTCTTTGTTACTTCAGCTTTTGTACGTTCTAAATATCTGCTGTCATTAATTGCAACAGAAGTTAAACCCTACCCAATGGAATGACGTTAAACAACGACTTTGGTGCAGAGTTACCAACTGGATAATATCAAAGCTAAAATAATGGCCGTCATTCCCACATGTTACAGTAGAATATAAGCGTCTTAGAGTACCATATTAAGCGCTATATAAATTTCATTTATTATTATTATTAGAAGATACTGTAGAACTGTACAAGGTTAAAAAGGTAACATGTAGTTTGTCCCAAGGTGTCTGCCTCCTCACCCAGAGCAAGACGTCCACCTCCTCACCCAGAGCCAGACCGCCACCTCCTGTCAGAAGTCCTACAGAACAGGTCAGTGCTCTGTGTTAGTAGAGTCTTCTCAATTCTCAAGTCTTTTCTGGCCTTGAGTTATAAAATAATAGTTCAATTAATTGTGAAACTCTGTTTTGGATGAGTCAAATACGTTTTTTTTGTTGGGTAAATGCTGATATAAACCTTCTGCTGTAGCTGAAAGGCGAGGCTGAGAGGCTGGGGACCGGAGGCTTGTGGTGCCAGGGTGGACCGGAGACTGAGGCTGGAGACCAGGGACCTGCAGCACCGGACCAGAGGGTAACCATCACCAAGCTCATCTGAAACACTAAAATCCACGGTAGTTTAGGTCTGGTTTTGATCATCTTATGACTTTAAATCTGTGCCAAGCTGTGAATTAATTTATACGGGGGTTATGCAAGAGTCATATGAGCCATTAATGTTACTAGTGCTGCTACGACCGTAGTGGATGAATTACTGAACGCTACAATCTGCAGACGTGCAGAGTGTGTTTTTAAGTGTTTTTAAGTGTTTAAATTTGTCTTCCATTTTACAAGTGAACCTCAGATGCAGGAGGTGGGGTGTGTTGCGTACCCAGGTGATTTACTTCTGAGACCAACTGTGTTTGAAACCAGACCAGGATGAAGAAGCAGATGGAGGAGCCGTGCTGAAGGCCCTGGGCTGGTGGAGGGCCTGCCTGGTGAATGACGTCTGTCGTGGGGTAGATGGAGCTTGACTCTGAAGTGATCATCACACTCACTGCCACTTCACTGCCACACTACCGGCGTTTGTACCATATATATCAGACGACTACATCTGTTTTACCACATGTTGAAGCAAGACTTCCGCTGTTTGTTCCAGACCAGGACTCTGTCTGAGGAGAGCTGCTGGAGGAGCTGAGACCCTGGAGGACGACTAGGAATCGACCAACAAGGATTCCTCGTAAGTTTGTATTTAGTTGCATGGTTGACTTAAAGGGCAAAATACAGCTGTTAATTTGACATGCGTTAACCAACTACCGCTGTGTTTTCTTACTAGAACGTGTTTCTGGAGCGGAGGCGAGCTGGTAGGGGAGTCCTGAATCTGGAGGATGACCATCACTCTACCAACAAGGATTGTAAGTTTGTATTAACCAAACAAACTGGAAATAAAGGGCTTAAAAATAAGACAAACTACATGTTTGTTACCAGACTTTAGGGCCAGATCCGCGCTGTTTGTTCCAGAACAGGACTCTGGCTGAGGAGAGCTGATGGAGGAGCCAAGACTCTGGCGGACGACTTCACTCCACCAACCAGGATCCTCGTAAGTTTGCCTAAAATAAACAGAGTGGACTTGTTGTAACGCAGGATTAGTTTGTCCAGTACAAGTTGCGGCATACTATTGTGGTTGTTTACCAGACAAACTACAGCTGCTACTTTGTTACGCGCCATTAGAGCCCAACTACTCCTGTGTTTGTGACCTTACATTAGAGACAAACTACTACTGTGTTTGTTACCTTGCATTAGAGTCCAACTACTCCTGTGTTTGTTACCTGATATTAGAGACAAACTACTACTGTGTTTGTTACCTGATATTAGAGACAAACTACTACTGTGTTTGTTACCTGATATTAGAGCCCAACTACTTCTTTGTTTGTTACCTTACATTAGAGCCCAACTACTCCTGTGTTTGCTACCTTACATTAGAGACAAATTACGTTTGTAACCAGACCAGGAATCTGGACGACTGATGGAGAAGCCATACATCTGGAAGGCAAATCCTGAGGACCACCAGGACTCTACCATCAAGGATTCCTCATAAATGTGCATTATCTGGACATAGTGGACTAGGTAGGGGTTGGGGGTTCAACTTTCAAACCAATGCTGCCGGGTTCAAGTCCTCAGAATACAGTGATGCGTTCTTGAGCAAGGCGCCCTAAAGCCTGCCTGCTCCTTAATGACTTATCTTTGGTTCAGATAATGTTGCATCTTTTGAATATTAAACCTAATCCATGTCCTTGTTTGGTCCGGGCAGACACACCTGAGCTGAACCTCACCTGATCCTGTTTGGTCGGGGGTAGACACACCTGAGCTAAACCCGCCCTGATCCTGACATCCTGCTGGTCCTGTCTCCTCAGTTCATCCGAGCCTCGTCCTCCAGAAGACCTGCTGAGCTCAGAAGTCTGAGGCTGATGGATCAATGACCTCCAGTGGGAGTGATCTTCTTGACCTCACATGTAACCGTGTGCTTCCACACGCCTTTTCCTCACGTCTGTCACTAACCTCACTGCTTCACTACTCTCTACTGCTTCCTCTTTTCTTCCTTCTCTGTGGTTCAAACCTTTACACTGAAGGCGCGTCTTCCTGCCCTCAGAGGGTTTAGCGTTAGGGTTGAGAGTCAGGGTTTAGAGTCAGGGACAGAGCTGGTCAGGGAGGACTGCTTTTACACAAACCTTCACTTGCTTTCGGAATGGTGGTGACATTTTGAAAAGATTCATTTTGGAAAATAGTTTTCCTCTGCTTTCCTTTACAAATTGTTTTAAACTTCTGTCAAGTGTTTTTGTTTATATATTAAAATCCCACATTGACTTCTACATGTTTGTTGCGGTTCATTTAATTGTCCTTTAACTTGGTTAACGTCAAGCTAAACTCCTGCAATACATTTAATATACATGATTGTTATTCTGCAATGTTCACATAATCCATTTTGTAAAAATATGAAACCTCCATATTACCAGAGAATGTCTAATTCGTAGACGGGCTCTGATATTACTACTAAATTTAAGCCTATTCATGTATTTAACAATGTTTATACTGCCCCGCAGGCCATTCTCTGCTACAACACGTTCAATCCACCAACCCGTTTCACATCAATGTACTAGACTAGAGCTACGTTGGTTCAAACGGAAAATGTAGTTTGGTGTGAGACTGTTGTCCAGCAGAGGGAGCTGTCATACACCTTAATTATACAGAAATGTCTGTGTATTTACATTTTAAAATGTTCATGGGGTGGTCTAGTTTGTCTGCAAATAACTCTGCCTCCAGCAACAGGATTGGTCGAAACGTATGAAGTGAAGGAAATAAAAGCCCAGGGGCCTCATGTACTACACAAACGTGGCGTACGTCCTTTTCCACGCTCACGTTCAGATGTACAAAACGTGAAATTACCGTAAAAATGTGCGGTCCCCACGCCAGCTCCAGAGCTGTCGTACGCACGTTTCTACAGCTATTGTTCCTTTGGCGACAATGAGAGGTGACGCTGGGAAACTGGGAAAAAAGGTGAAAACAATCACTCATCAGAGTGATTTGCACATCAGAGACACACTAATGAACAATTAACACACCTTGCAATTATATGGGTGGCTATAAAAGCATGCGCAATGGATGAAGAAAATTGTTTTAAAAATGGCTGCGTTAGCGTTGTTAGAGGACATCGCAAATGGTCAAATCCGAAGGGAACGTATATTTAGGGAACCTGAGGACTTACTCGCAAATTATGATGATTGGCTCATGAGCCGATTTCGTTTCCCCAGGCCAGTATTACTGGAGCTGTGCGCAGAGCTGCGGCCGGCCCTAGAGTGCCACACAGCCAGGAGCCAGGGGTTGTCCGTGCCCACACAGGTGCTGACCACGCTGGGGTTCCTGGCAACAGGGGCCTTCCAGCGGGAGCTGGCCGATCGGTCAGGAGTGTGCCAGTCCACCCTGAGCCGAGCCATGCCAGCTGTGTGGGACGGAATCATCCGAATGTCATCCAGGTACATCAAATTCCCATACAATGCTGTTGAACAGGCCAACATTAAAGCGCAATTTGCAGCAACAGCCGGTTTCCCTAATGTAATCGGAGCTGTTGACTGCACACATATTGCCATAAAAGCGCCATCACAGGATGAATTTGTTTACGTCAACAGGAAACACTTTCATTCTATCAATGTCCAAGTCATATGTGATGCGCAAATGCAGCTTCTTAACATCGTGGCAAGGTGGCCTGGTTCAACGCACAATTCATTCATTCTGACCAACAGCATGGTTGGGAACAGGCTGGAGGCTGGCACTGTGCGCGATGGGTGGCTTCTGGGTGAGTAAATGCTTTATTTGTGTAATTGTCCCGTATGTATAAACCAGCGTAATGCACATCTGGGGCTTGTGCACATCCAAATATCCTGTTTCTCTGACGTGTTCAGTATTTACTTCTGCATTCATTCATTGTGTGGTTTTTACGTTGTGTATTGTATTCTGCCTTCATCTGACCCCAGGGGACCGTGGCTACCCCCTAAGAATGTGGCTGATGACCCCTCTTACAAACCCCAACACCGACCAAGAGAGGAGGTATAATGACCGCCATTCCCGGACTAGAATAATTGTGGAGAGGGCAATCGGCCTGCTGAAGGGACGGTGGCGATGCCTGGGCAGGTCGGGGGGGATGCTACTGTACAGACCTGAGAAGGTGTGCCACATTGTGATGGCCTGTGGCGTCCTCCACAATGTGGCACACCGCCATGGCATACCACTGCCAGAGCAGCACAACCCCCCACTGGAGGAACCGGATGCCGGACCCGTCAACTGCAACCCACCCCGAGGAGCCATACGGGCCCGGCAGAATGTGATTTCAAGCATGTAAAGAGGCAAGGACAGAATTTACTTTGACACAAGTGTATTTATTGACGCGCTTATGTCACTGAGTACATTAATAAGCCGATCAAGGCGATCATTAATGCCACCGATGGCTCTGACGATTTCTGCCTGTGACTCCAGTACAGCTCGGGTGAGGACACGGCCGGTCGGGTGGTCAGCAGATGAATTCGAGGCGCCGCGTGCAGCGGAGCCGGTGGAGAAACCGGAGTCAGCGGTTACGCTGGAGACGCCGGGCCCGACGGAGGAGACGCCGGGGCTGGAGACGCCGGGGCCGACGGAGGAGACGCCGGGGCCGACGGAGGAGACGCCGGGGCCGACGGAGGAGACGCCGGGGCCGACGGAGCAATCCGTGCCCTCTCCTTGCTTGTCTATTCAAAAATACAAAATTTAAGTTAATAAACACGAGTCAAAGTCTTTAATATCCTGGCATCTTTACGCACGACTTATCTGTATTGTAAGCAGCCAATTATATGACCAGTATAATTACAGCATTTATGACTTCAGCATATTTACCTTGGGGATGATCGGTGTCCCCTTCATGGGCTCCCACCACTCCGGTGAGAGCTGTGTCACCAAAAGCGGCCACTCTCAAATCGAAGGGGGAGAGTTCCCCCACTCCCGCCCCCCACCTGTTGCGGTCACGCTTCGGCGGTGGGCAGAAACCCTCCGCTTCACCTCCACCTTGAGGTCTGACCACTTTTTTTTAATTTCAGAGTGTGTGCGCTGCTGAGACCCCACTGCATTGACGGCCTCGCAAACACGCTCCCACTCACTTCTCTTTTTTTTTTGCATTTATCCCTGTTGACAGGGTTCCAAATAGCATATGCTTGCGCATTTCTACATCGTGGAGCAAAATCTCGAGCTCGGACTCCGTGAAGTTTCGTTTTTTGCCTCTGTTCATGGTGCCAGGTGATCGGATTAAGAGGTGAATCTCAGGTCCAGAGGCCTATTTAAATAAAATTGCATATTTAAATGAGGGCGTGGACAGGGAGGAGTTTGGCACCTCGGCATGTGTGCTCAATTCCACGTTGATTGAGATGTACAAAAGAAACGTGCTTGGATCCATGCGTTCGCACACTTTGATACATCTGAATTTATTTGTGCGTAAGACTGGGTTTTGGCGTACGCCAAGTTTCAGTATGAAATCCACGCAAGTCTTAGTACATGAGGCCCCAGGGGTCTCCTTTATAACCGTTGCATACGCACAAAACGGGGCTGAAATTGGCGTACGTGACTTTCCACGCCAAGGTTGTGATCGATAAAAAACCATCTTGACGGGAGAATGTGCGCAGCCCTAAGCAAACTCTGACCCATGCGTACGCATGGTTTGGAGGAAAAGGAGAATTGGCGACACAGATGGTGTGGTGGTGAACTGAAGTCAGACAGAAGAATTGAAGAGTGAGAAGAAACATTTTGTTTTATCATATCCCTTCATAAATTTAATTTCAACCCGTATCATGCGTTAAATCTATAATCAGAATAATTTAAGGCAACTGCGTTATTTCTTGGTTATAACTCCAGAAACATCTCCTTAGGGTTAGGATATTTAATCCCGTCACTCCATACTGTCCACTGACGGCGCGACTGCATGAAATAAAGCATCTGTCCAACGTGTGTCAATAACATAATATTTTTATGTGAAACTGTGAACACATTATCAAATGTCAATTAAATCCCAAGCGTGGAAAACCAAGCCACACTCCTCATCACAATTGTTGTCCGTTACTCTTGATGCTTTTCATGACAAATCAGGCATTAAAAAGGGGTTATGTTCAAGAACATTTCATGTGGGTGATTACAAACTGATTATCCAAGGTGTTCTCGGTCAGTCTTATTACCGTAACCCCTATAAATACAGAGGTGAGCGCCGTGGTAATGCTGCACCATATGGCACTTCTGGCGGACCATGCAAATGGCAGGATTCGGAGGGAGAGTGCCTTTAGGGACCATAACGATTTATTGGTAGGCTACATACAAATATGTACCTTTATGTCAGACCACATCTTTTTTAATTCTGGGACTGTGCGCTCCGTGCTACTGACAGAGTTCACTGCTGTGGCAGCAGGGTAACAGTTTTGTCACGTGTTCCATTGACCACGTGATCAGAACAACCTGTGACGCTGTCGGTGAAAATGTCTGCCCCCTTGTAGGCAATGCTGCTGTAAAGTAAACTACAGTACCGCGGTAGTAATTGGACGTATACGCTTGTCATAAACTAAAGTCACACAGTTAACCGGTGATCATATATTGGGAATTTATGCAAAAATGAAGACATTCTGTGGACGAGCGAACCCAACTACGGGTGCCCTAGATTGGGTGGAGGAGAGTGAGGAATACGACTATCACCAAGAGATAGCAAGGCAGGTTGCAATGGGGAGCATAGCATTATTAGCACAAATAAACATTTAATTTAGCTGCCGTGTGTTACCATACGTTTTATGATTGTTATTGTATGCAGAAAGCCAACTATGTTTGCTCTGTTGGTCAATCAGTTCACTTCATAGCTAGATAGCACAGTATACATTTACATTGCCCCATAATAAAAAATACTATAATGCCTTTAGAATAATGCCAATACATCTGGGATTTATTTTGGACAATGCACTGGCGTAGTAAGTCATTGATGCCAAGTCATTAGGATGGGCCATTCACTTACAAAATCAATAATTGTAACTTGTATCTTTTTCTTGTATCAGGTCCAGTTATGCTGATATGCTTCATGATACCGATCGGGTGAGGATTAATCACACACATTAGGCAGACATAGTACAACCCCACTCATTCATGATGAGCTATCAGTTATCCTGGGCATCCAAATAGTATAATCTCTACGAGTATGTCTTTTAGTGCTAACTTTTGGGTGATAATGCAACTCCAGTAATCACAGTGGAATGGAGTCCCTTTCTCAGGGGCAGGCTCATACATAGTGTCATGCTCATTGCCATTCTGCTACCTGAAGCTGCACATCTTTTTTAAATGTTTGACCTGCTGCCGCAGAGATGTACTGTGGGCTTTTCATTGACTCTGGAGGGTAATTTTTTGCTAAATCTACAAAAGTGACATTAGGAGGGCTTCTCCCACCAGACACATTAAAACATAGGTTATCCTCTAGAACTGTTTAAAATTGATTAATAATAATCCACTTAATTCATTCCTGGGACACACCCTACTTGGTTGGTTAATCTGTGCCGTTCACCTAATAACGCTTTGCCCTCTCTCTATTCCAGAACCAGAAATATTACGCGGGTATCCGTGCAGCTGTGGCCAGAGTGAAGGCTCGTGGTGAGAAGGCGACGGTTCTGGACATCGGAACAGGCACTGGCCTGCTCTCCATGATGGCACTCACAGCGGGGGCAGACTTCTGCTACGCCGTAGAGGTAACACAAACATGAGCCAGACATTTCTAAAGAAAAAGCCCTCTATAATATATGCCATTATAGTTGAATGCAATCATAGCATTTCTATAATATTGTAAGGAAATGCTAGTGTTTGAGTATAGGTCTATAATAAGCTACAGATTATAACCTTCTTTGTGACCAGGGACCACACCAGAATTTGCAACAGGCTCCTCTTTGCTTATTGCTGAAAGCTCCTTTCCCAATAAATGTTTAGCCGAACCAATGGTTATTTTTAACACCAAAACATTCATTGTTATAAAGCACTATTACATAAAGTTTACGCCGCAGTGCTTGAAAGCATTAAGGAGCTTTATATCTTCAAATTAAATCTCCCCAATAATCCCCAAAAGTTTAGAAACCTGCTTCTGCTCTTTATATAATATTCACAATGCAATGTATTACGTTTGTTTTAATTCTAACACATCCTTGAGGTTATCCCCTTTGCCAATCTTAATCAGTTGTAGCTTATTGATATGAAGAAACTACCTATCTATTTTGTTATTTTTGTTTTCAGGTGTTCAAGCCCATGGCCGAGGCAGCAAAGTGCATTGTGGAAAAAAACGGCTTCTCCGACCGCATGAAGATCATTAACAAGCACTCCACAGAAGTCACTGTGGGGCCAGGTCAGACATGATGCCCACTCACAGACTGCTACGGCTATGTAGCTGGCTTATACGTGCAGTTATTTCTCCGCCTAAAATAGATAAGTTGTAACTAACTAAAATAATGTTGTCTTTTGACAGACGGGGACATGCAGACGAGAGCTAACATCTTGGTCACAGAGCTCTTTGACACTGAGCTGATTGGCGAGGGCGCCTTGCCTAGCTACGAACACGCACACCAGAATCTGGTGCAGGTATGTGTGTGTGTGTGTGTCTTTTTATCCCATTCATCAGGAAGGGTTGCATAGAGCAATCGCCGTCTGCAATGTCCTTTTGGGGAAGGATCACCTATTCAGGGGGTTGGAGTCCAAGCCGAAAGGGTCTTCTTTAGACCCCATTTACTCCATTCTTCCGCTCGAATTGTCTCTTTACCGCCCCCTACAGGAGGGCTGTGAGGCCGTGCCACACCGGGCCACCGTCTACTCTCAGCTGGTGGAGTCGGAGCTGCTGTGGAGCTGGGGCCAGCTGCAGCCCGTGATGGTGGAGGGGGCCCGCCTGGCCCCGCCCCCTGCCGTGACGCAGTGCGCCGGGGCCCACTCTGTCTGCGACATCCAGCTCAGCCAGGTCTCCCCTGAACAGTTCACACCCCTGGGCCCTCTCTGCACCATGTTCAGGTGAGAAAGAGAGAAGGAGGGCAGGCTCTACATAAGCTGTTTGTTTTTTTGCGATCAAATCTTTATTTTCAAAAATACAAATGAACAGGCAAAAGCGTTACATATTTGGTTAAATAATAATATAGAGAAAAATAAACTCCACCTAGTACATACATACTTGCAAATACAGGTACAGAGAATTGTATAGACAGAAGCTCTCTATACACTCTATACACGCTCTCCATAAGCCCTTTTCAACTTTTTCGGCTTCTTAGTTTTAATTTTTTTCTTTAGTTATTAACCTTATTATTCCCCTGTGTCGTCCCCTCTGCCCCTCTCTTGGTTGTTTCCTCTCCCCACCAGTCTGGACTTCAGTAAGCCTGTGAGCAGCGCTCCACAGTCCCACACCTCTCACTTTCCAGCCCGGGTCAGCGGCAGGGCCCAGGTGGTTCTGTCCTGGTGGGACATTGACATGGACCCCGAGGGCTCTATCGTCTGCAGCATGGCCCCCAGCTGGACCTACCCTCAACCCAAAGCCGCACCGGTGGGTTCAGACCCTCACAGCCACATGCACATGATCCTCACACTCAGACAAAACATGGCATTACATAAGGCACAACATGCAAACATCCCTACCTACCTACTTAGCTAGCTAACAGTGGGCTAGCATTTGTGCGACGGGGAAGCCTTGGTATTGTTTTTGGTGTGGTGTTTAGTAATAAAAAATATGTTTTTCTAAACTTTAAAATGGAATCATGATGTTGCGTTGAGTTTAGAGGTCATGGCAATTGCACACCCGGCGGCAGCCAAGTTGGTCTTGGGGACTTCGTCCAGTACCAGACGACCCAAGATATGAGCGATGTGCTCCACGTGACTTTTTTCTAGCGTTCGTGTCAAATTTATTGGAACTAATGTGGGGTCGTGGTTCTGTGTGGTTCTAGTGGCGCGACCACTGGATGCAGAGTGTTTACTTCCTGCCTACCGAAAGGAGTGTGTGGAGGGGGAGGAGCTGAGCCAACAGTCATCCACGACGACTACAGCCTGTGGTACGGCCTGCAGACAGACAGGTACTCCCCTTTGGTTCCCTCCTCTGCTGTGGGTCAACGCTGCATTCCTCTGACCACTGTTTTTTCACCGTCTCTCCAGTAAACAAAGAAATGATTACAAAAGTGGTCCAAATCTCTATGCACGCATGCATGCGTGATGTATGTGTCCCTGCCTGATCCAGCAGCAGCAGCTTGTTGTGACCCCGGGGTTTGCCCTCTCCTTCCTCAGCCAACAGGTGGGACTGAAGGAGACCCCGCTGTGCCGGCCATGTTGTACCTGCCACGCCCACCTTGTGTGGAACCGCCCACGCTTCGGAGAGCTCAATGACGGCCGTCGCACGGAGAGCTACGTCAGAGCGCTGCGCAGCGTACGTAGCAGGGCTCGGTGGCGGGGGACGGGCTGGCTTAATGGGAACCCACTATGCCACGCTAATTGGCCATTGTATCATGCCGGGTCTCTTTTCGTGTGTAGGTTTTGGATGTAGACAGCGTCTGCCTGAGCGTTAGCGATGGAAGCCTGCTGCCAGTCTTTGCTCACATGCTCGGGGCCAAAAAGGTGAGACACTTGTCCTTATTTTTTATTTTGACTCTTAGTTCCTGCATTTTAATTGCATATTTGTCTGAATAAACCATGAGGCTTACAGTATTCGCTGCATTTGTCTGTCCTTTCATTTCAGGTCTTTGGTTTGGAAAGTTCTAGAATGTCTAACGGGTTATTGATCAGGTAAATGTACATGCATACACACATACATGTAAATCCCATCTTGATGGCATTGACGTTCATATTAAGCGTAACAGTGGACGTCTATGTCATCATGTGTACACCAATAAGGCAATACACCAATCCATCCTTCCACATTGTGCCTCTGCAGGTGTTGAGGCCAACTCCATGAAAGGCGGCGTGGAGGTCCTGGAGATCAGAGCCGACCAGCTCAGCAGCAACGACCTGGGGGGACAACAGGTGACCCCCTGAGCCCTGACCCCCAGCACCTTAAACTCCCCTCCGTTTTCCGCCCTGATCCGGCAGCAAGCTGCGGCGTCTTCAGTTCCATGCTCATACCTTGTTGTGACACCCCCCCCCCCCCCCCCCCCCCCCCCCCCCCCACCCAGATCTCCTTCCTGATGGGGGAGCCTTACTACAGCACCAGGACTGCTGCCGTGGCACTCGCTGTTCTTCTGTACTTACTGCCGGACGGCGCTGGCCAAGCTCCTGCGTCCGGGGGCCGCCATCCTGCCCCGCTCGGCCACACTGCACGCCGCCGCCGTGGAGTTCCAGGTGAGGCATGACTGCATGTTCATTTCACACATTTCCATTCAGAAATTCCCTTTTTGCATCGCAGTCAAATAAGGGATAAGTTGCCTACTTATTTTGTATTGTGTTTAGCAGTATGGGTGCCTATGATGAATGATTACCCTCTGTATCCCCATGCATGGAGTTTGGAGTATCGTCGTTCAGACGGGGGAGATGATGCAAAACGCTGTTTTAATCGTTGTCCCTCTAGGATCTTTGGAGGATACGAGCCCCTTGTGGAACGTGCGAAGGGTTCGACGTGTCGCCCATGGACCAGATGGTTCAGGTAACCCCTTGAAGTCATTTGCTTACCTCTATGAAATCAATAACTTTCATTGGATTATTCTTTTTCTGTCTTGCCCACTTTGTTCAGTTTTTGAAATAATTCCATTTTCCGTCTCTCGGCCTTCAGCGATCTCTGGATTTCCGTGAGTCCCGTGAGGCGGAGCCCCACCCGTTGTGGGAATACCCGTGCCGAGCTTTGTCCCTGCCCACTGCCGTCATGACCTTTGACTTCACGCAGTGTGTCCCTGAGCAGCCAATCCACGCTCAGGGCTGCTTCCCCTTTGTCAGGTACACTTCATCTCGTGGAGGCTTGGACTCCATAATTATATACTGAACTCCAAGAGTTTGAATATGCGTGGTGGTAAATGCTATATTATTCAAGTTGTTATACGGTCTCCAAGTTCCGATAGTTGTATCTCACTGGCCTCTTGTCTCCCATATTTTTTACATCCTACAATATCTTGATCTTAAAAGCTCTAATGTATAATAATCGTATTCTTAAGTGACCGTCGCATTTCATTGCTTGCATTCTGGTTGTCCTTCCAGGAGTGGCTCTTGCCATGGCGTTGCCATATGGATGGAGTACCAGCTGACCGAGGAAGTCACCATCAGCATGGGTCTCTCAGGAGATGTTGGGGAGCAGGTAAGCAGAAACCAAACCTCTTCTCATCTGTGTATGGTCACTCTCTTTCACTTTTTCTAATATATAACATTTGTTGAGATAAGAGTTCATGTTCTTTTGATCTGCATTCCCCGGTTTACTTTTGCTTTCGTTGACCGTGATTCCAGTTACGATTGCTGCGTAGAGTCTTTATATGGATGCACTGTATGCCGTCCCCGCAGGGTGCTTGCGAGTGGAGTCGTCACAGAAAACAGGGCGTCTACTTTTTCCCGTCGCCGCGACAAAGCGTGGGGGAAGACGGCGGCGGCGGCAAAGTGTCTTACAGTTTCACCTTTGAACCCAGCTCAGGAGACATCAGTATGGAGTTCAACGTTGTCTCTGATTCAGCGTGATACGGGACTGAAGATGTGAACTATGATTCAAACCCTATTTTTACATGTCATTCGCGATGGAGACGCCCATCTGGTGACCCGTTTTGTGCCTACTGTATTTTGGATTTGCTTCTGTTTATTCTGGGATTATTAGTGCTGGGATTATAGCGAGTTCATCATACAACCAAGAACAAGAAAAACTGAAATCTTTCTATTGATAGAAAATCCAAAAACGTGGGATAAGACAATTTTTTTATTGCTAGCGTTTGAGCGGAATGTCTTGCCTACTTATTTTTGCCGAACTAATAGGTATTCAAGGTTAACCATTCTCAAAGAATAGAAGCTGTCAATTCATGGTGAAATTCGATCATGGTTAAGTCAAACTACTAAAAATACAAAAAGGTATGGTAACACTTTACCAAGTACATTAATTAACCATTTAATATAAGTTAATGAAATAATAAGCATTATCTTAATTAATGGTCTAGTAATCTTTGCTTATGGCGTTCGTATCTATACATGACTTCAACAATAGCTAATGAATGTACCTTTTTTGTAACATTTTACCGTATTTATGAAAAGATTGTTTGCTTTACATTACAATAAACCTCATTCAAATCAAGTGCATTTATTATTTTGCCAAAATCTTCATCTATACAGACAAATATACATGAAGCTTGAAAATTCAAATTTGGGTGCTCTCATTAAGGTAATGATTGACTTGACTAACTTCAACTTCATTTAGAGCCAGCATCTGCAAAGGATTTTTTATTAAAGTGACACAAATGCTAACTAAATCAGAAAAACCTTGACATCCTTCAATAACAAACAGTTCACGTGACTGATTAGATGTACTATTGTGATTTACCCGACACTTGCAGCTCCAAACTGAGTGACATTCAGAGTAGGTGCGTAAGTGAACTCGATTTTAAGCATTGGTCATTAACTTAGAATTGATCAATTGTCAATTTAAATGCCATCCATGTCAATCATTTTCTCCCTAAACCAACACTGCTTTCATGTAACAAGTGGCGGAATGTAACCTAGAGGTCAGAAATGGGTTTGGTGCAACAAGTTGTGTTTCTTGTTTATGGTTCTGGGTCTTTAAGCATCGGTCAGGGTATTGTTGTCTAGCACGATCTTCTCTCCTGGCTTGAAGGCTGGCTTACCCATATGTGGGCAGCTAGCACAGCGGAACGCATCACCCAGGTAACACTGAAAAACAATACATCAGATGTCAATATGGAGATTACAAAAGCAACACTTTGAACATGGCACACGTAAACGACAAGTCGTTAAATTTACAACAAGGGCCTATCGTTTCATCAACAGCAGGTTCTGCATCGGTTTTGTTGATCATTTACAAAAGCATCTCTGCTAAATGCGCCAACTCAAAGCTACGTACACTTCCACAGGAAGACTTTGGTAGGCTGGCCTTCTGCACTCCTTTGGTGTCCTGCTCCAACTCCTCAGCCAAGCCGCACGAGCTGCACACAAACAAACAAATGGTTAATTAACCTACATATTCATGAATGCATGGCTCGCTGCTGCTCAACTCTGTAGCTCTCAAGAGGAAATGGTAGGTTATCTTACAGAAAAATTAATAATAATACCATTATACTGGGGCTATTCAATGCCAATTTGAAACTGGGAGTTACTGTGTAATAACGGCTTAGGTAATTCATGAATCAAACTGTAGGGGGGAGGGATGTGTTGCTTTGCAGTATTTAAGGTTGTTGTTCTTCTAACCAGTCTTTGCAGGCTTTCTTCTTTTTGGCAGCCCCATCTCCGCAAGTGGCTCGGAGGGAGGAGGCCTCGGGTTTCTTTAGGTCATCTTCATCCAGCAGAGTGTCAGAATCCACCAAGTCCTGAACACAAGTAAGTGCTTGGTCAGGAGCCAGAACCAGTGCTCTAAGGTCAGACCAGGGCTCAGTGGAGAGCCCGCCCGCCCGTCCCAAGGCAAGACTCAAGGTGGGGGGTTATGTCCTGTGCCGTTTCCCACAAGCAGGCCTTGCCATCCCTCATCTGCTTCAGAGCCCTAGTTTACGGGTGTGTCCTCTATTATCTTCAAAGCTCTTAAAATTGTATATGTACTTAAGAGCTACATCTAGAAGATTTTTGTGAATAATTGCTGTTTTGAGGATTTGAAGGGCTTCTTGTACACTGCTAGGCACATACCGGTACCTATATACAGGATGTGTTCCATAGACACATACTTATACACGGTACGTGTCCCATAGACACAGACCTATATACAGCATGTGTCCCATAGACAAACTGAAGAAAATAAAAGGGTATGTGTACTGTATATATATGTCAAATATATATATACAGACATACATTCATATTTCTTACAGCATGCGTTAATTTGCAGACTTTTTTTGGAGACTTTGGAGCACATCCAGTTTACTTACCACAGCCTCATCGTCCATGTCATTGGCTGAGAGGGTCCACATTTTGGCAGCATTGGGATCAAGGGCTGGTTTCTCGGCTAATAAAACAACACAGTTGACCCAATAGCCCGATCACACACAGAAGTAAAACACATACACACACACACAAATTAGCTGAAATAACACATAAAGTATAATTTTAAAATCGACCTGGCTTAGGCGTCTTCTTCCCAAAAGAGAGTTTGAGCTGGCTCGACGAGCCCACTTCAAAGTCTGGCTTGGCGGCCGACATGCGGGCCCTGAGCAGGGAGTTCCCCTGGTAGCCAGTGCTGCTCCTAGAGAGCTCAGTGCGTCTGGACTCATCTCTGCTTTACCCATCTGCACAACAAACCGACGGCTCAAGAATAAGTAGACACTATTGCTATTACTATTGCTCAGCGATAGTATGTATAGTTATATCACCCCAAAGGCCATTTTTTAATCACAAAATCTACGCCTGTATCTATTGCTACGTGTCCCACGACACAGTGATAGCATGGAAAAACAAACATCAATCTTCTCCTTGAACCATAGAGAAAAAGGTTTTCATATCAATCCATTTCCTTGGATTATGAAGTCATGGAAAAGGGTTTCTTGTGTAAAATGTTCTAGAATTATGATTGACACTCCAGACACAGACCTCTGCAACAGACGTCAGGCCTGACAGCTTCAGGACAGATGCCAGTTTCTCAGCAGTCCTCACACTGTATCCATTAGTTCCTGTTACAGACAGAAAGAGGAGTTGCGGTAAAGGTAAAATGAGAAACAGAGCCAGGTAAATAAAAAGAAACAAACAAAGAGATACAGTAGGTTGCAGACTGATGAGTGGATAGGGTGTTTGACCAAGAGCCCAAAGGTTCTGGGTTCACTATTCAAAGTCTACTTAAATATCAGATTCAGAGGTCCTTTGCTCGGGACGGATGGGTGGATCTTATGTAGATCTCACCTGTGACCGGCTCCTCCATAATGAGCTTCCCGCCAGGCTTGAGAACCCGGGCCATTTCCGCCAGCGTTTCTGAGCTGTGGACAGACGAGCTGTCAGTGAGAAGGCAGGAGAGGACCCAGTCATAGGAGGAAGGTCTATGGGAGGCTGGAGGGAAGAAAGACAAGAATTAAAGCTTTAGGCCATCAGCTTGCTGAGAAGATTCATGGTATTGATTGTTCCTTTGCATTATCAAATTGAAATATTTCTGTCACACGATAGATTATAACAAAAACATAATTGTTTGATATGCGTGTGTATAATAAAAAAAAAGGTTGACATGATAGCGTAATGATATAAAATCAAACACTCACATAATAACAGCATTTCCATATTCTCGACTGATATTTTGCCATCGGTTCCAATGAATGCACCCACACTCTCCGCCAGCTCTTTGAGGGCCAAAGGGGATGATGGTTGATTCCACACCAGGAGCACCTTGTCTCCTGCCTTGATGCCAAGGTCCATTCTAGGCTTCTAGAGTACAAACATCAGCTTAAATTAAATAAATGTGGTGGCAGAAGTAGTTAGACAAAGATGTTCGTAGTAAAGGTATTGGTTTGACCTCTCAGACTGATCTAATCAATGAACGAATAAAACGTACAATTACCAACTCGTATGGTATGCCAATACGATCGCAACCTAACCATGACACTGCACAATGCAGCACTCGGTCTACAGAGCCCAAAACAAACACAGCTAGAAAAATTAACACAATGGATATTTGTAGAAATTGGTAAACATTTCAGTTCATTGGAGAGTTCTTTGGAAAATAAATTGATAGAAAAGTATCTAATTTTAGTCCCTGTATTGTAAAGAACAAATGCGTAGTTATATGTGAAAGTCATAGAAACCTCAAGCAGCATGACGCAGAAAACCACTTGCTCAAAAAATACACAACACAACACATCAGATTCCAACCTGAATAGTATATAGAGTTGTACAGACTTCAAAACCTTTCTTACCTTTATTAGGTCCCTTACTTCTGAATAAAATGAAATAAATTCAGATCGCGGCGGACATGCGAAAAGACGGTCAGGTGGTCTGTATTGCTCAAAACAATGACGTGCACAACATGCGGCGGGTCGCTTAATAAATTCGTCACAACACTTTCTAAACAGTCCGCTGCAGCTGGATATGGCGGCGCTAGTACGAGGTTTACGGAGTGTAAGGGCATTCCGGGCCCTTGGCAGCGGTAATATACAAGCATTTTGTTTTAAGCCAAAATAACTCCCCTTGATTTATTCAACGATTTAATTTTTGAGTTGCACATGTGGTTTGAACCGAAAAACATTTGTCGTTTGCTTACCTAACCAATGTCACTTGACATTTAGGAAAAGGTGATCATGAAGGGCAGAATAAAACACGAGTTTGTTGGCCATAATGTTCATTCAAACTGACAGAATCATTGATTTAACCTTGTTTCGTATTGACATATTCGAAACTGTTGTTGACTGACTCAATATTAAACTGCTTCCAGCAAGTGGGGGGCGTTTCGGTCTTCCCAAGTAAATCAGTTGTTTACGTACTGATAATTACGCTGGGATTTTTTTTCTTAATCTGTGCTTCTTAATACTAGTTGACAGAATCATATGATATTGCTATTTTTCGTCTTAATAACCTCCATTGCCATCCATGTATATTATCTAATTGCATTATTCATTATTCTGACTTAAGTGTTGGCTGCACCAAAAACGACCCATCCCCAGTGTGCCAACCTGAGAAAAGGATTTCACTGCGCTGCTGTTCGACTGCAGGATGGATCAAAAGATGACAAAACTTCTCCAACCAGCTCCTCTTCCACATCAAGCCATGCTCAGTACCAGTCTGAGCAGGACACAACTGAGGGTTTCCAGCAGGCTTCAGCGGCAGCAGAGGAAGGATCCAGGTCCAACACTAGGTCAGCATCATACTGTGTTTATGGTATGGATGAGATGGAAATAAAAGGTTGTCACGAATGCAGTTTCACAATGAATGCTACTATAGATAAGATAACCTTTCGTTTTTTTTGCTGCATTCCAACTCTAATATTTTAGTGGGAAATGTATTGGCATTATCATTTCGTTTTTACTTAACAATCAAAATAATTGTTGACATTGTTTCCATTAGGCAAGACATGATATACATGCAATGAATATTCATTTTCACCCTTATATTAAGACAAACTTGTCAGTGGCCTATCCATATTCATAGTCTTAAGTGTTAACATTTTGGCTCTACATAGTCATGGTTAATTTTAAGATATTGACTTAAAATGCCAAGCTTTTTATTCAAAACTCCATTACCAAGTTGTTTACAGTGCTCATATTGCTAAAATATTATCTAAAGAGTTATATTACATTTTCTCTCATTGCTTTAAATATGCTGAATCTCCGCTGGTGGTTCTTGGTTGCTTAGTTACCAGGATCAGAGGGGAGCAGGAAGAAGAGTATGAGACGGAGGAACAACTTCAAACTCGCATCCTAACATCTGCACTTGAGTTTGTCCCACTATATGGGTGGTCAATGGAGGCCATTGCAGCTGGTGCAGAGGTATGTTGAAGGTAACCCTCCTCTTAGAGGTGCAGTGTGTAGGATTGTGGCTTCTAGTTGTGAGGTTAAATTGCAGACACACACACCACACACACACACACACACACACACACACACACACACACACACCTCCTTTTCCAATTACGTAGGAGAAGCTACGATGGCCTGCACTTGCCTGTAAGGTGCCATTAGGTATTCCCAAATTATTAAGTCGTGATGAGGTTCCTTGATAGATTTCGTCTGTAACTATGGGTCATGGTTGAAGTCTGTCCAAGTGCGTTCAGCAAGATGCTTTTTCGGTTTACAGCTTTAGAAAATGGCACGTCATTCCTGCTGCATCTGAAATGCTGGAATCACTGGTCTCATGAACACAATGATTAAGCCCCCCAGCCCGATATACTTTTATTAAATTAGTCAAATGAACTAATACAAAATGTATACATTCAATCATTGTTATTGCATCTGTTTCAGACCATTGGGCTCTCCTCTGCATCCACTGGTATGTTTGACAATGGGGCTGGAGAATTGGTCCTGCACTTCGTTGCACAGTGCAACGCAGAGTTGAATGAGACCCTAGCTGAACAGCATAACCAGGTCCAGCTGGGCCAGGCTGAGTATGTGCACGTTACATTTACAATGCTATCCAGTATTGCTTTCCGGTTTTCGAATCAATAGTACACATTTCTTTACATGCCAACTTTGTGATTTAGAAAAAAGAAGACTGCAGAGTTCTTAAGGGATGCCGTGGAGGCCAGATTGAGAATGCATATCCCCTACATTGAAACATGGCCTCAGGTATGTTGTCAAATTGATAACACATGGCATCTTAATATGAATGGGAATTTACTTTACGAAATGTTCCAGGTGTCTGTGTTGAATACTGTGTAAACCCAATATCCATATATGTTTAGGAAGTGGTTTGTAGGTATAATTAAAGCTAGAGAGTTGAATACAATTATTGATTCAGTATTCCACCAGATTATTGCAGACAAATATTCTGTTGTGATCAATAGGCAAATTGTAGGGGAATTTCATGCATCTCAGTTGAAAAAAATAATAGTCCATTTGAAACACTGAATATTCTCAAAATGTATTACCGGCTGTTTGATCCCATGACTGGGAATGTCCCTTTAGGCCATGAGTCTCCTGCTCCTTCCACCAACATCCCTGACAGCCTGAAGCACCTGTCCTCCCTGATCGACGACATCTGGTACCACGCTGGAGATCGCTCCACAGACGTGAGTTGGTCCCAGGCCCATAGTTATCAACCTCTCTTAAAACTCTATCAATATTCAAAGGTCATAAGAACCCTCATAACTAATTCAAATACATTTTGAGACACTTCATAACTAGGGCCCTCATACCCCTCTTCTCCTTTCCGCACCATCCCCAAATTATCTGACCTGCCACCACCCAGGTCAAATTAGGTCTTCAGTCTGGTTTAAAATCCTCCGATTACATTCTTATTAGACTTTATTGTTGTATTGCCACCTTAACCATGATATTTATGTGTTGTTGGTTTTTGTAGATGAACTGGTACACCAAACGAGCAGCGCTAACGGGCATCTATAACACCACAGAGTTGGTGATGATTCAGGACTCCTCCCCAGACTACCAGGATACCTGGGCCTTCCTTGAAAACCGCATTCAGGATGTTGTCAACATGGCTGGCACTGCCAAACAGGTCCAGGTTATCCTATTCCAGTCTGCTAAATAACTATATATTTTAGATTTTGTCCCTAAAGTGAAATATGCTCTATAGGTGCAGTCCACAGGGGAAGCAGTGGTGCAGGGATTAATGGAGCTGCCATTACAGTAAGTATTTTTCTTACTGTGAATTATGATGAGGTTTG
>NC_079420.1:17659311-17666811 GCF_026213295.1 Gadus chalcogrammus
AAAATCCCACTTCTAATGACCCATGTTTTTGCCAGGCTAAATGGTAACAGTATAAAGGGTTCTTGTAGTAGCCAGTCTGCAGAGTTGTCCCATAATCTTAACAATAGTGGGTAGTGGGTCCTGCATAGTAAGTGTCTGCTGTTTGCCTGAAGCTGGCTACTCGGGTTCGTACCTGGAGTGCTGATCCCGACTATCAGGGCGCTCAGAGTGGTGTAGCGCCTCACATAATGGGCGTATACGTTGCTGCTGGTCAGAATCACACGCCAATACCAATTCTCCTTCCCAGCGTCAGGTTTGGGGTCACGACCCCAGGATCCGAACTTGTAAGAGCCTGGGTATTCTCCTGCTGTGTAGACCCTCGGGCCCGTCACGTTGACAAGTCGAGGACCGCCACCTAAAGGGTGACAACATGTTGGGGAGGCAGGAGAGAGGTGAGGAGAGGAGGGAAGAGGAGAGGAGAAGAGAGGAGGGGAGAGGAGAGGAGAGGAGAAGGAGAGGAGAGGAGAGAGAGGAGAGGAGAGGAGAGGAGAGGAGAGAGAGGAGAGGAGAGAGGGGAGAGAGAGGAGAGGAGAGGAGAGGAGGAGGAGGAGAGGAGAGGAGAGGAGAGGAGAGAGGGGGGGAGAGAGGAGAGGAGAGGAGAGGGAGAGGAGCAGAGAGGAGCAGAGAGGAGAGATGATAGTGGATAGGAGAAAATAGCAAAGTGGATAGGTGACGAGAAAAGAGGACAGCAGAGCAGAGGATTAAAGAGGAGACACCAACAGACCATGGAGAAGGAATAAATTGAATAAGTATCTTGAGGAGACTGAGGAGACTTGGTCAGTGTAACTGAAATACCATGTGAAGGAATGACTGTGGGAATAAGGTGGCGTCCATTCTTGCAGTGATCCAGGTCTCTGGTGAGACGGTTGTTGGTCTTCTCTCTCTTCACCGTCTGCATGGTGTCAAACGCTTCCAGCTGCTGCATCTCTTCTTTTATATATGCAGCTGAGGGACATATAGGAATAAACCACGCATATCGTGATCCTTTTGGTGAGTCTCTTATTCTTGGATATTCTCTGTGTTATGTATACTACACTTATTAGTCTTGACCTCCAAAATGTTACTTTGTTTTAAGGGTTGGAGTAGTTATGATATCTTTGCACCTGAAATAATTCACATTAAACTAAAGAATTAAAGGTTCTTTATTAAAATCACTTGCAGTGCCTTTAGGATGGTATGCTACTTAGAGCTACTTCTATATAGTTGGAACATGTTAAGGGGTTACCGTCTCAGACACGTCGCTGTTTTGTTGCCTAAACCCGAGGTGGGTGCTGTTGAGCCTGTTCACGAGCTGCTGAATCTCAGCCATGTCGTTGTGGATGACCTGCAGGGTGATGGCCCCGTACAGATCCCCATCGTTCTCCTGCTCCAGCTCAGACACCACAGCCACCAGCTCGGGCAAGCGCTGCTCCAGGGCCAACAGCAGACCATCAAACTCCAGGGCCTTTTCAGAGAGATAGCAGTGTGTTCAGCGTCAACTGCAGCATCTGTTTACGTTGACATTCAGTGTGAGTCCAACATCAAGGATATTTATAGGAAAAGACTAGATTGACTAGAGTGTGAAGATGCTATAGTGACAAGAAACCTCAAAGCATCTCAACCAAACCCAATTCAAAACATATTTGTGGGTGGAGCACAATGATATTAAAGTTAAAAGTTGGATTCCATGAGTTTATGTCTTGAAACCTTCTGTGGATTGACGTCCTGGTTACATTTCACAGCGCCTTGCTCCACAGTGTTGAGTTTGTTGTGAGGAAACGGTTTCTCTGCATTCTCAAACTCACAAATACAAGCGTCAAGGGCATAGGCCACCTGCAAGATAAGCCTTGTTGTCAATCGTTGCAAGCATGAAAAACATTGATTGCATAGATTCAGGTTTCCATTTAAATATTGTTCATTTATTATAATATAAAATTATATTTGATATAATATTACACTGTTTCTATTGTATTATATTCTTACCTGATGAAAAGTAATGTGCAGCGTGAAGAGTTGGAGAATCGTAGCAAGATACATGATGATGATGAGCAACGGCACACTTTCAATAACCACAGTAAGAATCAGACCCTATCTCTCTGAGCAGTGGACACTCCCACTATGCTCTGCAAGCCCCAGCAACGCCTCTGATGTGTGTGTGTGTGTGTGACTGTGTGTGTTTGTGTTTGTGTGTGTCTTGTGTGTGTGTGTGTTGTGTGTGTGTGTGTGCGTGTGTGCGTGTGTGGTGTGTGTGTGTGTGTGTGTGTGTGTGTGTGTGTGTGCGTGTGTGTGTGTATGTGTGCGTGTGTCGTGTGTGCGTGTGTGCGTGTGTGGTGTGTGTGTGTGTGTGTTCAGTCGGCCCAGCGGTCTGTCTGTCTGTCGGTCTGTCTGACTGACTGTGAGAAAGTGTGCGTGGCTCTTATGCAACGCACAAAAGTAAAAGTAAGGCTTTGGTCCTCATGTAAACCAACCAACAGGGAATTTGAGAACATGAAATAAACAAATACAGGAATTGAATATAAAAAAAATCTTGTTTCCACCTTTTTCCTGCAAGGGGACTCAGCATTACATCTGTTGAGGATGTTGGAGAACAATACTTGCAATGCTGAAAAATTATTACCAAATGGGAAACGGTTTTACGTGACGAATGATGAAAGAGGGAACAGAGAATGTTTGTATTGCAATTATTGCAGGATCTTACTCATGTGGGGAACCACCAACATCCAGTTCTCAAAATTCATAATACCGTATTGATTTTGCAAGGGCTTTCATCAATGAGCCCTCAGCTAAATCAGCATTTATTTTTTTGACCTTATTCAGCACAATATAGTATCATAGCTGACATTCATTTACTAATTTAAATCGAGGGCACTCTGAGTTAGATGTTGGGCTGATAACCTGCATGTTGGTTTGGTTTGGATGGCCAAAAGTGGAGGAGTGGGGTTTGGTTGATTTACCTCAAGTGTTTGTGTTGATGTATTGATTTGATAGGGACGGGTCTTGACTTTGTTTGATGTCAGGTTCAGTGGCTGCAGCACAGATTAGGAGAGCATTCCGTTTGTTTCTTTTTTCTTGGTGTGGCGGCGACAGCGTGTAGAGGTCCAGTTTGGCAGAAACGTCCTCTGAGCCCTTCCTTGGCGTTCTGACTCCGATGGCGCGACTGCATGAGTACCTCACCGTATGCTGCAGAGGTCTAGAGGCCAGCTTACTTTGGTTCCATTACGTTTAATTAGGTGGAGGTGATATCAGATTACATTGCGTTCTGTGTGGACTCAGTACTGCAAACCAACACTGTTAAAATGTATCCCAACAATAAACCCTGGGTATAAGGAAAGTTAAAATCACTCTTAACTAAAAAGAATGTGGTCCATATCCATAAGGACGAAATTGCTAAGAGAGATACGCAAAGAGAAATTAAAAGACAGATTAAGATAGACAAGAATACTTACAAACAAAAAGTAGAGCAAAACATGGCCCTGGGTGATTCTAGGCAGGCTGAGCAGCCAATCAAGGCCATGATGACCAGCGCCCCTCATAAGGGGAAGAGGAAAAACAACATAGCTCTTAAGGGTGGGGAAGGCCAGGATATGGCAAATAATCTGATGTTTTCTTCTCTCGTTTTGAAAAAGGGATTGGAACTAACACTGACCAAAAGCAGCCTGATCTAACAACCAGTCAGTATCAATATCTCACAGACAGAAGTGTGTGCAAAGTTCAAGAGAGTTAACACACGCAAGAGCCCCGGCCCAGACAACATCTGTGGCAATGTGTTAAAATTCTGTGCTGAACAACTGTCCCCGGTTTTCCCAGATATTTTCCAGTCCTCTCTGGATCAGTGCACTGTTCCACTTTTATGGAAAACATCAACGATTATCCCCATCCCCAAGATTCCTTCACCGAATGAGCACAACCGCTATCGTCCTATAGCATTAACTTCACTGGTAATGAAATGCTTCGAAAGGATAGTGAAAAATATATATTTTACCAAGGATCAACCATCTACTAGACCCTCTGCAATTTGCTTATCAGTCCAGCAGGGGGGTTGATGATGCTATTTTAACTTTGTACTGGATGGAGGCCTGATACTCTGGCTCCTTGACTTCCTAAGTCAGAGAGTCCAACAGGTGAAGGTTGGCTCTTCTCTTTCTGATCAAATCATGACTAATATCAGCTCCCCCGTCCCCCGAAGGATGTGTGCTATCTCCCCTACTGTTTATACTATACACCAACAACTGCTCCAGCCCTCACACTGGTGGGCATTTAATTAAGTTTGCTGACGATACAGCACTGGTCAGAGGTCAGCCTCCTCCAAGGAGATGAGCAGAACCATGGCCCAGTCCTACATGAGTCCCTTGACTGGTGTGAAAAATCCCGTCTCCTGCTAAACACCTCAAAGACTAAAGAGATGGCTTTTGATTTTAGGAGAGACAAAGCATTTCGTTCAACGATTATCCATGGGGCGCCCATACGGTCTGTCCATGAGTATAAGTATCTGGGGGTGGTTTTAGACAATAAGTTGAAGTGGGAGCAGTACACAGAACTCATTCAGAAAAAAAGGACTATAAAGGCTTTACTTTTTAAAAAGGCTGATCTCATTTGATGTAGACTGCAAAATGGCTAAGAGGTTCTACACTGCTTATGTGGAGAGTGTCTTGACCTCCTGCATAATCTGCTGGTTCGGCAGCGCGGCAGAAGCACAGAAGAGTAGGATTAGGAAAATAGTGACCACTGCCAGCCAGTTGTTAGGTAGTAATTTAAATAGTCTGGAAAACACCTACTGAGAGAGAGTTCAGAATAAAGCTGAAAAGATTTTAGAAAATTCAAAACAACCACTTTTTTTCCACCTTTGAACTATTAGCTATTATCCTCAGGTAGCAGGTTTCGAAAATAGGATAAAACAGTCATTCATTCCACAATCCATCAGCTTTTTAAACAAACATTTAAAAATAAGGTTTTAATTGTTGGTTGAAAATGCCAACATCTTTAGATGTGTCCTTGAACTACGTGGGAAATTAGATTTTGGGGGCTTGTCTTGTCAGTGGTTGTTTATTTTTTGTTGTTTGTTTTTATGTTGTTGTCATGTGTATCTGTCTATTCACTGAGAACAATTTCCCCAAGGGGACAATAAATTATCTATCTATCTATCTAATTTGTATTAGGGGTTGACTTATATTTATTCAGTTTGAGTTGATTTTTTATTTTATGGTTAATTCCTACAGGTTACTTATTGATAATATTTAAGATATTGGTTGCGGCTCCAAATTTAGACGACATCATTCAGGTCCCTTCTTAACATCTTTTAGATTGTTGGACCAAAGACCAGTTGGTTCAAATGACAGATCTTTATGGGGTTGCATCTTTAAGTCCCTTCACAGACAAGCATAAAGATAACCATATTACAAAGCTTGATTCTTTTCCACTTCCACGTTGGGAAAATGTTGTTGATCTGGTAGGATCCTCGAATTATGACATCAAGTTTGATCTTCTTAAGTTTACTGGAAGGTTCCCTTATCTCCTAAAGCAAGTTGGATTTTAGCTGTTTATGACACCCTCTGGCCAGTATACATTAATGCCTTTTTGTTTTAATGCAAAGTACTGGAGACTTTTCAATGCCTTATAAATCAGTGATAAATCTGGTCTGTGGGTTTTGACGTTAATTTGTATGACAGTCAATTACAATGACTACTGTGCTCCGTATGTCCTACACATCCAAACTGTGTTTGAAAGTTTGGCATGGGCACACCTGACAGTTGATCTGGCCAGATGTGACTTTGCTAAGGTAACAGTGACATACCTGGGCATATTTAAAGGCACCCAGTGCAACTTTATGTAAACATTCAATGAAAAATAAACATTCAATTTCTAGTCTTTTTTACACTTAGTAAGTTTCAATAACTCCATACCATTACATATCGACATTCAAGGAGCAAAGATGAGACGTCGCTGTGTGGTGAGAACTGATAGAAAATCGTAAACAACAACAATCGCCGGTGGGGAGAAGCCATTTTTCCATTGACTGGAAGCCTGCTTTATTTATTGTAGGTTACAAAAAATAAATAAAATGGCGGCATTGTTGTTGTTATCGATTTTCTATCAGTTCTCACCACACAACGACGTCTCATCTTTGCTGCTTGAATGTCGGTATGTAATGGTATGGAGTTATTGAAACTTACTACGTGTAAAAAAGACTAGAAATTGAATGTTTATTTTAAGCCTCGAAAGTTGCACTGGGTGCCTTTAATAGTACAAAATAATGGTGGCAGTGTGACCTCACACTGAAAAGGACAAAGTGAAGCCAATGAAAGCAGTGAGATCAGTGCATGTTGCCATTCAAAGCACTTGCTTGGGAATATCAAATAATACCTTTTTGCTTATACTGCTAATAATAAAGATGATGATATTCTTCTGTTTCATAATTACCATCAAATTATAACATATAATAACTTTATTTTATCCTTTATTTAGACTTATTCTATTCATGTAGTTACTTGTTTTTTTGAGCTAACCTCCATCAGAAAGCTGTCATGGTCAATTTTAAAATATGTCAGACAGGTACTACCGTACAAAGGCAAGTTAGGCGTCATGACTCAACATGAACTTGTGGCAATGTTTATCTTGTTGTTGTGGCCAACTATCTTGATTCAATCTTGCTCGGTTCAATTCTCTGGAATAAAATGTGTAAACATCGGATGAAAAATCAAGGAAGGGTCAGTTTCTCCATGCAAATATGCCAAGTGCCTTGGTATAATGTAGATCACCAATTAAGTGATAGATTAAGCTGTTGTTTAGTATATATGTCATCTAGGTTTAATTTAAATTTAAATTGTATATTCTAATACAATAATGTATAGATATTTTTTAAGGTCCTAATCTACATTTTGAAAACATACAGACTTTTTAATAAAATAATAAGAAACATGGAATCTAGTAAGAAATTTGAAAAAGAATAATGTTGGAAAAAAGCTATATATCTGAGGGGCAACACTAGTTGTTGCACTTTGATGTACTGCTGTTGTATTGTCTATACAGCAGCAATTCCTAGTAGTTGAAAGGCAAAGTTCATTATCTGCATTTTTAAGGCTAATTGGTGAAGAATATTGGTGATTTCGGAGTGATTCCACATATTTATTTAAAACACAATTGCCTTGAAATATATTAAGAAAAAAAATTGTTCTCACTGTTGACATAGTTACAATGGTAACTACTCCCAGTATTAATATATATCCAATATACCAAACAGTGTATTGCTCAAGTGAATCTGTGGTAATTTTGAAAATCAGGAAAACCCAGAAAAACAAAGGGGAAGTCATTATCGGAAGAGTGCGGTTAAACTTCACATTTTCGCAATTGTGATGGCACTGCTTATTGTGTGTGTGTGTGTGTGTGTGTGTGTGTGTGTGTGTGTGTGTGTGTGTGTGTGTGTGTGTGTGTGTGTGTGTGTGTGTGTGTGTGTGTGTGTGTGTGTGTGTGTGTGTGTGTGTGTGT
>NC_079420.1:17669311-17716811 GCF_026213295.1 Gadus chalcogrammus
ATCAGAAAAAACAAAGAAACACACGAAGAAAGAAAAATAATGTACAGTGAGGGGACGGCAACAAACACGTATTTTGTTCACCTTGTCTCACTGAAATGCTCCCTCTCTTTCCCACACCTTTTACAGGCAAATATTCGCATTGCACCACCAAGGGCCTGATAGCAACATCAGCAGCCCAGTAGTGACCAAGATCAGCCCTTTTGGCAAGAGCCTCATATCGGGCTCCTGTGGGAAACAGGCTGGGCAGGGCGGCTCCAGGGACAGCGACAGCTACTGGGTTCAACCCCTGGCCAGCGCCAACAACTGGGGCAACACCTTGCGTCTTTACCCCTCCTATGAGAAGTTCATGGCCTCCGCCGGACACCGCGACGTGACCTTCGCTCCGACCATCTCCCACAAGGACGCCAACGAGGGCCCAACGGCGTGCTCTACGGGGACGCCTTCTACTACCACTGCTACCGCCACCGCTGACGTCTGCCGCTACAAACCTCACCAGCGGCACCGTGGCGCGGGTCACGCTGCCCGGCGACGTGGGCTTCAACAACAAGTTCCCGTACTGCTACTACGACTGCCGCCCCTACAGCGACGTGGACCTGGAGGCGGACGAGACGGGCGTGTGGGCCCTCTACAGCCACGATGGGCAGCCACGGCAACCTGTGGTGAGCCGGCTGCAGTGGGACGGCGCGGCGCTCAACGTCACGCACACGTGGGAGACGCACGTGTTCAGAAGGGCGGTGAGCAACGCGTTCATGTGCGTGCGGCGTGCTGTACGCCACGCGCTACGCCGACGAGTCCAAAGAGGAGGTCTTCTACGCCTTCGACACGGGGCAACGGGCGTGGAGGACCACGCGCTGGCGCTGCCGCTGGAGAAGGTGGGCCAAGGGGGCGCCAGCGTGAGCTACAACCCCGTCGACAGGCAGATCTACATGTACAACGACGGATACCTACTGGCCTACCAGGCCGTGTTCTGATAGCACGTCTCTTGGTGTCCTCGGTGAACAGTGTGGTTGTATGATGTGTTACATCGTTGGGAGTTTTGGCGAATGAAAGTGAATTTTTATACACACATAAAAAGTATTTGATTGGTGCATTTTAATTCCTCAATGACGTGTCAATAAAGACATTTATTTGCAAGCAAACAAATAAATCTAAATCTAAAATGCTTACGTGTATTATTATTTGCAGAATGTTTTTTTCAAAGTGAATTCTGAAAGTGGTTACGCCAAACAAAGCCATTTAACCATTTTACCATTCAGCCATTTCTTCATTCTTCATGAAAAAATACTTGATTTATGGTGACAGTTGGGGTGCTAGGTAGAAATAGGGGTTCGGGCAGAAGTCTTATTGTGCTGCTCTTGGGCTGATGAAGAGAAGCCATCTGCTGTCAGTGCTGTGGCTGACCAACTAAGGCAGTATCAAGGGAACTGTGATTGGCATTTTATTTATCGCAAAAAGATTGCTGCCAGGAGTTTGTAATAAAAATGTCATGGTTGCTCTGATTCTAAATGCACCACTTGGCAATATTGTCATAACGGTAAATTAAATTGATGTTCCGTGTCTGGACCAACAGGGACCAAAACATGGCCCGGGAAGTTTTGTCTCACTCTGTATGGATGCATTCACTTGAGAAAAACGTTTGCCCTTTATTCTGAAAAACAAGAATCAAATTGATAATAATCACAAAATATATCTGATCTCTAAATTGTACTATATCAGAGTTCTCCATAGACCCCGGCGCCCAGCTATATAGCCACTTAGATATTCCATGTGGGTTGTTTCTGACTAAATTAAGGTAATGTCAAAAAATCCGCCATGTGTTTCCTGCTTCCATTGGTTCTGAACAACCTAACATAAGAGAGCTTACAAATACTTTTCCAATAGCAGATAACAATAAAGGTTTTATGCGCAAACCTCATCACTTAGGCTAGACAAGTTATATGATTACATTGGATCTACTTAGTATATCTTATGACAATGGCAGGACATTTAATTGGCCAATGTTCTTAAGCTCATGTCCAACATTTCTGTGGGCCAATAAGAAAACAAGGAGGGCTTAAACTCATAGTAAGGATGTTCTTTTTACAAATTCTTTGTTAAGTGTTTCAGGTCCACCCAATAGATCAGAGGGCACATAAAGTGTGTCTAAAACCACCAAACCATTTCTAATTTGGATGAGTCCCAATCAAAACCTCACTTCGGTGAAAACAACATTTCTCATGGTATAGGCCAGGCCTGCTTGAGTGCATAGCTAAGTGGTAAGATGACCTGGTTCTTATGCATAATGTATAATACATGCTGCGTCATAATTGCAACAATTAAAGTCTATGTCTTTACCTCTCTGTGCACTCTCTATCCCATTCTTGTCTTGTTTCATAGCTGAGCACTATGTATTTAGTGAATGCTTACACCCACTCTCTCTCACACCACCTAGCCTTTTAATTGGCATCCTTTACGTTCAGTGGACTTTTCCCTCTGGTACACATATTGGATAATGTTAACTATTGTCCGCAGGGTTGATCTATTCTTAGACGGGCTGAAACCAAAAATTAAAAAAAGACTGAGTGAAACTGTCGTTCAGGCACTTTGAGTTGACCGTTCCTCTATTCAGACCCATCATCTACACTTTGGTCAAGGAATAAAAACCTCTGATCAAAAAGCACTAAACTGCAATAAAAAAAAAACTTTCATTTTAATGAGGTTCCAATATTATATATTATTGCCTATCTTTTTTGTCACAGATGATTGTTTAATATGGACCTCTAATTTAATTAAGCCAGCTAGCCACCAACTCTCGGCCGGACATTGCACGTTTGGTGCCCTAGGCAAGCTCTTTGATCCCTATAGGATGTGCGCCCCCATCACTGTCTGTATTCATTGTTAAAAAGGATTGTCCTTCGATACACACATTTTGTGATTATTGTCTGTATCACACACTCAGAACCGCAATTGGCTTGCAGCTTGCACACGAAGAGTGTACTCTGTGTACGACTGTTGCGGTCCATTCCAGTTTGTACACTAGGTGGCTCTATGACCACACATATGTTTAGTGCTGTGGTCTGGTTTACTGTGGCTAGCAGGCTGCCTGTCTGACACACCCGGAATCCTGCCCTCATAATAACATACCTAAATAGTAACTGAGAGGTTGGCCACATCATGTTCAGAGGCAGTATTGGCTTCCATCTGAGGCTACTGGATGTACACGTGTCTGTGTTTGATATGGAGGATGTTTCTAGTTAGGTTCCTGCTTGGGTTGGCATCTAGGAAGACCTCAAACGTAAATTAAAGCAAAGACACAGCCTAGCATTCTATACCTAGAACTATAGCCAACATGTTTTAGATTATATTAATGTTTTGACGCTTTTATATATTTATGTACAGACAAACATACACACAAACACGCACACATTGTATGTTTGTACATACACAATGTAAGATTGCTGCACATGATTGGCAGCAGTGATGGATTATGGATAGCATTGTTTCTTGGGTGAATTAGTTCAACCATGAACACATCTTTCCATTAGCATGAGTGTGTCACTTTCTATACTCTATTATTTCAACTGCCAGAACCCAGTGCATTAGTGATGAATACAGGCCGCTCCTGCTGGCCTCTACCAGCAGCCAGGAGCACTGCTTAAATGGGGCAGAAATTAGCACCTCCTGTTGGGCCATACGGGATCATGGTTAATGTGTCGTGCTGTGCTTTGCTGCTTGCTTGCTGTGAAAAGAAGATTCAGACACAAAAGTGTGATCAGAATGGCTCTGTGGGAGTGTGTGTGTGTGTGTGTGTGTGTGTGTGTGTGTGTGTGTGTGTGTGTGTGTGTGTGTGTGTGTGTGTGTGTGTGTGTGTGTGTGTGTGTGTGTGTGTGTGTGTGTGTGTGCGTGTGTTTGTGAGTGTGTGTGCGTGGTAGTGTGTGTGTGTGTGTGTGTGTTAGTGTGAGCACACATGCATGCAAAACATATAATTCCCGACAGGTTCTCAGCCTTAGAGTTTACCTTGACGATGAATTCTTCTGGAATACGCTGTCTGAAAGAAGCCATATCGACTCATTGAGGTGAATCGTATTTTGCTTTGGGCAACACAGAGAAAGTTGATTTGAATATAAAAACAAGTCTATGCAAAACACCAGTGACCTAGAGATTGGAAAGGAGTGGGTGTGCAACTCTGTTTTTTTTATAATTGAAAGAACAGAGATGCCTTCATTGTGCCTTTATTTGTACAATGGAGTTGTTTCAGAGTGAAACACGAATGTCTGAAATCGATCTAAGCAAAACGGGACAGAGGCAGAGGGGATAGAGTGATTTTTCAGAATGAAGGAAAGAGAGATGTAAAGAGGTAAAAAAAAGATGTGGTGGGTACAGGGTGTGGAACCCTGGCTCCCATGGGTGGACCCTGTAGAAGGACATTGTAATGACAGGGCATCTAGTAGTTTGAAGATATAAATACGTTCTAAACGAACACAAGTTCTGTTCCTATGGGATGAACCTGGACAGCCCCACCCACTGGGGCTGAAATGACAGGGTGGCTCGAGATGTGAGCCTGTATGGGAGAGTTCAGCAAACGGTGTAGCAGTACAAGACTGTTCGCTCATCAGAAATGGGTCACTGCTCCAAAGAATCTATACAGATACATTCATACTATTACAATGATGACTTCTCCTCAGATTGCCAGTAGTTAGAAATTATTGTTATGTATGAAACAGTTCCATATCACCTACGATATTATGTAAATTACATAATTAGATCATATATCCACATATAGCTGTTTCCTTCTGGAGCTGCACATAATGTTACCCTCCCTAAATGCTTCAAGCAGATTCAAAACTGACTCTGAGAGTCCAAGGCAAAGACTGTCCCTCTGACCGTATTATGATCCATAAGCTTCCACAGGTGGAGAATACTTTTGGCAGGACATGGGAACCTGCTGAGCCCATAATGGCCTCAGACACTCCCTAACCAAACTGGTTGGTGTCATAAGTGGATCGGATGAATTCATTATCAATAGGCCCTTTTCACATAAAGAAAAACACAGGTGTAGCTCTTAACACTCTTAACAATTATATCCGTATTAAATTACTGTAAATCAAAGGTTTGGCACTGCACCAGTACAGACACAACTACTCAGTAAATATATTGACCATACTACGGGCATAAATAAAAAATAATCTAATGTTAAAAGAGATTGCCCGAACAAGAATTTACTGTTGACATCCTGGAAAAGGATAAAAACAGGTCCCCAAAAGTCCACAGAAAGGTTTAATTGATGACAAACAAACAACTAATTAAAAGTTGCAATTATGTAGATTTGATCGGATTTGTATCAACAGGTATTATAATTATTACTTTTATTTATTTTATAAAATGATAAAGACCACTCTGATTAAATTGCATTCATACTAATTAGGCTGAGTGTTATTGATATGCGAGCCCCTTATTTTTGTCTGTGGTCCATAATTATGAGCCTGAAAGAAGAAATAGCAGCACACACTTTCACACTCTGCAGACTATCGTCCATTCAGTGCATTTCAAAATAAACTCTACAAAGCAACATCTCCTTCCGTGGGGGGGAGTGTGTTCATGCATGTGCTGTATCCACTCCTCCGAAAGCTTCCCTTTGAAACAAATCCTCCTTGAATGTATGTATTCACTCATGTGTTTAAGAAAGTGCTTAGCGGTCTTCACTTGAGACTTCCATAGCAACGGCACAGTTGTTTTTTGACTTCAGAGCCAGAGCACGTGCCTCATACTAACACGCGGTGACTCAGGGGTCAAAGGGTTAATACAGTGTAGGCGGCTCTAATTCTGAAATGAAGCCTTTGAAGATGGCTGCTTTTCAAATGAGGAGAATGATGTTGCCAAATGGTCAGTTCATAAGCATGTAGATGGACGTAACTGACTCAGTTAAAACTCTGAATTGTGTTTACGTTTGTCCTGTTTACGAACATAGAGATTTAGATGATTCAGTATATAACAGCTTTTTTTATAAACCTTTATATTGAAGGATTCTTAGCACTACATATGTGAAAAGCCACAGGATGTCTCACCATCTTGCTGACTGGACTAGAGGGATTGAGAACACAATCGCGCTCATTAATATGTTGTGATAAGAAAATATGTTGATGTATCTTAAAAGATTTCAGCGCATGTGTGAGCTGATGAACATATTCCTTCAATTTATGACTCACATAGAACATATTTGGCTATCTTATTATTGAAGAGAGGAACGCATTAATTTGGGTAGTAAGACATTCAGTATGACAATAACACTGAGTTTTAAAGTTGGAGATATTACAGTGTGTGATCTGGAGACCCAACTGAGGAGAAAGCCAACAAAACTGTGGGAGGCCTCTCAGAGAGTGGATAGATGCTGAAAGCCTTCCTAATCCCATAATCTTTAATAGAATACCTCTTGTTAGCTGGATTCTGGCCTCATGTGAGTGAACCCCCCTCTGACCCAGCATGTATTTGCTTCAGCCTATTTTCTACAATCCAACATGCGAAGTATAATCATCATTACGGCCCTTTACAGGAACATATACTGTTGTTAAGGTAGTATAGAACACACACACACACACACACACACACACACACACACACACACACACACACACACACACACACACACACACACACACACACACACACACACACACACACACACACACACAAACACACACACACACACACACACACACACACACACACACACACACACACACACACACACACACACACACACACACACACACACACACACACACACACACACACACACACACACACACACACACATAAACAGACAAACACACTGAAAGCAAACAGTGCAAGTTTCAATATCATCGCAGAAAATATGTTGGTTAATGGGATTGATATTAATGTTCCACCTATTAATATTTATTGAAAAGGGCTGTTTGTCCTATCTCACAGGCACTTCATTTTAAATGTAAAAACAAACCCCATTAGTTTGTCCCATCATTCATCCTCTATCATCTGCGTCATTCCCCACACTTCCTGAGCTGACAGCTCCCATCGGACTAATAATGGATAATCCATTTGCCCCATCACCCAGAAGCCAGAAGCCACCCAATTGATTTTTGCCTATTCATAATGGACCTGGCAGCCCCAGATTTCTATCAAATATAGACATGCGACATTTAATTATAAAAAACAATATTTTATTGATATGCAACAAAGTATAGAACTACATATTGCCTTAGTAAACAAAACGCTTCACACAAACTACCTGGCCAAGCAGCTGTTGATTACGATGACCCAAACAGCTGCATTTGTTCGCAATTTGTCTTCTCATTCTTTCACGTTTGGCCTTACTATATCCTTTGGCTTTTTACCCTGCTGCGTCTCTTCATGTCCTCTCGTATTGTCCTTGTCTTTTCACCACCTGATATCACATTTATTTCAACATCACAAATACATTCGTAGATGCCCTCCCCATAGGTCCTCACTTGTGCTGCACTTTGGGCGGTGATCAATCGGGCCGTGTGCTTCCAGTCCGCCCCTGTTGTGTGGTGTACCTCTAAGAGGATCAGCAGCTTCATTAAATAGAGAGGCCTGCAGTTCCCTATCAGCACCTGACAGCAGGTAAAAGGTGTGAGATGGGAATACTGAGTGACTCAATGGGGAATCGCACGTCACTCAAGCAGCTTTCATCAAGGCTGTATCAACTGTTTTCATTTTCAGAATTCAATTTTTGCGGGTGATCAGGGAACGGGGAGATGTTCATTGAGCGGAAATAAAGTGTTTTTTGTCAATGACTTCATATATAGTAACATTGGTAGGTAAGTATATATGGTATATTGCTTTGCATAGATGTGTGTGTATTTAGCAGTTCAATCTTTATGTCCATCCCAGTTGTGTTCAGGTCGCACTGTGTTCATGTGCATTGTATTTCTGTAATGGTATGATGTTCAGTGGTTTTTGTCATTTGTAAGGGAATAGCTCCCACACTTCTGTAAAGGTATGTAAAAAATAGCTTAAAATGTAAGCCTGCATCATTGCTTTACAGACTATGCGTCGCGCACACGCACGCACACACACGCACACACACACACACACACACACACACACACACACACACACACACACACACACACACACACACACACACACACACACACACACACACACACACACACACACACACACACACACACACACACACACAAACACACACACACATACAGATGCACATGTTCTCTTGGCGGTGGTTGGCATTATTGTCACATTTAATGCAAGTAGAGGAAGAGGTTGCATTTTTGACCACTATTCTATTATTTATCTAAATGCTTGTTAGAATTCATCATCTGGCTTCTGTCTCGGGCTACCAACTAGGGCTATTCAGTAGATTAGTTATTATTCTTTGGTGTATTTCTACCATTTTTTTGTTATTTGCAATAACACAATATAACCACATAAAAATGAAAATGATGTGTACACATTCGCAACCATAAACAGTTTTAGTGATGTACGGTAACTATGGAAACCGAATTGACTGTCTTTGGCTCCTGGGGGTTGGGCTGGGGTGGAGGGGGGGGGGGGGGGGGGCATTAAATGAAGCAAATCCATGGGGCGTCATTCGTCTTCGGCCAAAAGCTGGTCCGATGGGATTTCATGTCAAACGAGTCCGTTCAAAGCTCTAAGGCGAAAAGTAATAATTGAGATCGGATTCATGTTTCTCATTCTCAATTCTCATCCAAGGCGGTCGTTTTTGAAAAGGGAGTGGCTTCCAAAGCTTGGGGGGAATGACGTCAGTGGAGCTGTTCAAAGTCCTATGGGTGCTGGAGAGCCAACTCTCGCTCGCGCTCAGTCAGTCTGCGGCCAGGAAGTGGTCCTCGTCGCGTGAATTCAAGAGCCCCTAACCGATTGGCCATAAGCACGCTGTACAGAAAGGAGAACACACACGGGATAGCAACACGCTCATCCTGCACACACACAGGCTGACATCGAAAGGTTTCCGAAGAATAATAAAACGATAAAGTAAGTGACGGCTTCTTCTATACATAAAATCGAAAGGATCAGGGATGTATGGATGGCAATTCGAAAATGGAATCCTGCTAACGTTTAACCAACCAAAATCCGCGTACATCTCCTAATTGGAAATGTGAGTGTCTGTTTCTTGAAATGATCAACGTATTAATTTGACCAAGTAATTGTGTTGAAGCCGCGCCTAAATCTTTCCCCGCCTGCTTTAGACTGGGTTTGGGATTTGACTCGCATTTGCATGAGAAGAAACACATTTCCAGAGACCCGGCGAGACGCACTATTTCTCGTTGAATGTGGCATGGAGGCATGGAGGGACGGAGCTGTTCGCGGCTGTGTGGCCCGAGGATGGTTATTTTCTTCGTAATCCATCATTCAAATAGAGAGTTTGTTGCTCATCCCGCTGCCCCACATGGCCGTCTGCTGAAAGAGGAGATCCTAATAGGCCTGCACTACTAACCTGTGGCCAGCTGCCTGGCTTCCAGTAGACCCTTGGACTTGATGATGTATAAGCGAGGCGTTCAGCAAAACTGCAGAATAGGCAAAGCGGATTTAATGATTCTGGAGGTTTCATATCACAGTCATAAACCATGACCCTAGATATATGTGATGCATGTTTTGTGTTCTGTTATAGGTTATATTCCCCAGGGTATCAGCATCTTTCCTCTCTCTCAATTCATAACTCCTTTGTATATTTGTTCCAGATTAGTGGTCAGAAAATAAGAAAGACAGCTATGAAACTCTCTTATCTCTGTAATTCGATTTGAATAACACTATTGCATTCTACAACCTTTTCTGAACTATAGCCAGACATTGTGGTCGATAATGTTCTTGATAAATCCTGCACTTCCTGCCACTTTGTTTTGCAGAACATTTTGCTTTCCTCAGATACATTAATTCCCACAATATATCTTACCATTTAACAGTCCTTCCCTCTTCAAGGCTTGGCAACTTAAGTTTCTCAAGTTAATACGATTTAGAAAGTCGGCCTTCTTGGTATTGGAGAGATATGCATTAAAGATTGTGGGAACCCACATCATACAACTTAAATGTCACATGCCTTTTATCTGACATAAGATGCAGATCAAATGTTATGTTGCTGTTCCAGATGAAGGTAGTATAAATTGAGGTCTAGAATTGTATACATTTAAATGTCGACTGGCCATATTTGTTGAAATAGTAAGATGTGATCTGTGTTCAGCTACAGGTAGGGCTGGTAGGGTAGGGAGGGGAATATGGCTTCTGGGGGGGGGGGGCAGTATGTGCCCTGTAGGAAAGTAGGTGAAACATGATATCAGAGGATCTGGTTTCATCACTTGCATGCAGGTGGACAGACCCTGCTGCTCTTCATTAGCTAAACTCTTCATCTTCTATGTATGTATGTATGTATGTATGTATGTATGTATGTATGTATGTATGTATGTATGTATGTATGTATGTATGTATGTATGTATGTATGTATGTATGTATATCTAGCTCTCGATCTCTCTCTCTCTCTCTCTCTCTCTCTCTCTCTCTCTCTCTCTCTCTCTCTCTCTCTCTCTCTCTCTCTCTCTCTCTCTCTCTCTCTCGCTCTTGCTCCCTCTGTCTCTCTCTCTCTCTCTTCATCTCACTGTGGCTCTCGAGATAGATTCAATAGGAATATGGATTATGTGATAAGAAGATAAAAACACGTTTTTTTCTGTCTGTTCTTTCTGTATTCCTAATAAAAAACAACAACCTTGAGACCTCGTCCACACTTAAAACGTACTTAAACATCACTACCCCTCATTTTAGAGCCCCAAATGTGTAGATGCTCCGTTAACATAGCGACAGGCCTTGATCTGAGTTGGAGATCTGACACACTATACCTAACAGGGTGGCCCAGCACAGGGTAGGGGCTCAGCGGCCAGGCCAAGGGGGCTGGGGGCCGACGACAGCCCTGTGGTTAACACATGTTCACTAACTGTATCTAGCTTCCCCCCTGACAATCACTAGCATTGATTAGACAGCAAATCCGCTTTGTGCACATGCATGGCCAGGCCACAGAGAGCGCCCTTCTGAAAGACTGAATATATAAATAGAAAGAAGAAGTGATCAGATGTCCAATTTTCGGTCCTTAATTCTTAAATCTGTTTATAGAGCGGTAAAACTCACTCTCTGTCCGGCCAACATTCTACATACTTAGCTCTCTGCCCGTTCACATTTTCATTGGTCATCGTAGGGGAGAGTGATCGGTTTTGTTTAGGATTTTGTTTCATCATTTTCCATTCAGAATTAGGTTACGGTTGAAAGTAATGCAATTGCGTAGCTCTACTGCTGCTGCTGCTGCACAGTTCCTGGAACATGTCTCAAGTTGAGCTATGACCCACTCACCTTTCCTTCAAGTAAAGGACATCGTTTGTCGACCCTGGACAATTTGGGGTAGCATAGAAAAGTGTTTCATGTGTTTCATTACACGTATCTAAGGGCACATCATCTATGTTTTTGGCTCGTCAACCCCCCTGAAGTTACGACACTATTTTATTACATGGCACCGACTTTCTGGTCTGGTGGAGATTGAGTCTTTGATTGACAGTAGAACTGCTGCCAAGTTAAGTAGCTGCTTAAAAAAAGCACATGTATGCTGCCTATAGTTAGCCTATATGATTATACAGCCTGCATGCACTGCAGTCTAATTAGACCCCGTCCAGAGCTTATTAGAGACCCAGCATGCTGGACATTTATTTACAAAATCATCTTCCACCCCTCCCAACTGTACTTTCTCTTGCATGGCAGTCCTCACCTTCTCATTAAATGTATGTTGGTGGGTGTTTCCTTTTTCATGGATCTACAACCCTATTCCTCTCTTCACATCCCCTCCCTTTCCTCTCTTTTTCTTTCCTTCTGTCTCTCTCTCTTTCTCTTCCTCGGTCTCTCTTAGTCTCAAAGGAAGACAGAGGAAGAGATAGAAAGTGAGAGAACAAACTCTGTTTCTTTCTCTTTCTCTTTCTCTTACTCTTACTCTCTCCCACTCCCTCTCCCCGTCTCTCTCTTTGTTTCTCTCTTTGTATCTCTCCTTGTATCTATCCTTGTATCTCTGTCTGTCTCTTCCTGTATATCTTCCTGTCTTCCCCAGGCTCATCCATCTGTCTTCGATGCTTGCTACACCCTATCTGGCCTAATTATGAGCCAGCAGGCAGCATGGAAGGGTGTCTGTTGAGCAGTATTTTTCCCCTTCAGCTTGAGGAACGTTTGCATGGAGTAGCCATCTGATGTGGACACATAGGTGATGGTCAACAAAATGTCAGTGATTTTTTTTCAAGGTTCTTGTTTTTTGTTGTTGAGTGTTCTGTGTTGTTAAAGTCGTTTGAATGCAGCAGTGAAACAAGGATGAGTTGGAAATCAACACAAGAGAGAACCTCACAACAACAACGTCCACAAACTATGGAACTCGATGCGTTTCAAAACATCACATCCAGTTTCAATACACCACATCCGTCTGTGTGGAGTACGTAGATGTTTACACCTTTTATCGAAGTACAGGAAGTAAATAGTAACCCTGTGCGGTTTTGATTCCCGTAGAAATACCTCGTCCCTCAAGTCTTCTGTCCCCGATACTCACTGACATCTATTAGAGGCAACTAAGGACTACTTGTTTTGGCCCCTAAGCCTCGAGACTACTCCAAACATGGACACTTAAAACAATACACAGTTCTGACCCATCTTGTTTCGCCATACATTTATGTTAATATTTGTCAACAGCAGCTCATAGCCTATGACAAAATATCGGTTAGTCGAAGTCCTAAAATACTAAGACTTCACCAAAGACACTTAACATGAAACACGAAGGAAACAAGTGATTGTTTTAAACTTTAAGGAAAAACCACAGAGAGCTCTGCAAGAACTGTTTCACATGCACGCACGCATGCACGCACACACACACACACACACGCACGCACGCACGCACGCACGCAGGCACGCACACACACACACACAGTGCCACATGTGTACAGATTAGTGTGTGCTCTAACAGAGAGATACAAGGCAGGCAGGAAGGACACAAGTTCAACAATGATCGCGGCAACGGCTCCCTTCTCCTTAGCCTGCCCCCTAATTGGATTGCTCCAGATTATATCATCATCACTGTATAAGATGGAAGCCTGGCCAGAGGTGTGTGTGTGTGTGTGTGTGTGTGTGTGTGTGTGTGTGTGTGTGTGTGTGTGTGTGTGTGTGTGTGTGTGTGTGTGTGTGTGTGTGTGTGTGTGTGTGTGTGTGTGTGTGTGTGTGTGTGTGTGTGTGTGTGTGTGTGTGTGTGTGCAGACCCAGAGAAAGAAAGACAATGTGTTTGGTTCAACTGCATTCTTCAGTTCAAAAGGCCTGAAATAAACTTTTTTGAAGAAGAAGATGACAGGCCATTCTTAATAAACGTTGTTGTTAAAAATTTTGGAATTCATTTTCTGGATCAAACATTTCAACAACGTAGCTTGAATGAGTCGTGCTTGGCCTACAATGAACTGAGAAGTTTGCCTCTAAGTATCTTGAGCATGATGATGTCCGAACAATCATTCAGATGATTTGAGCTAGCTCCCACAACAAAGAAATACATCAGGTTCAAAATTTAAAGAAATATGAATCAGAATAAGCTGGAGCAGAATCATAGTTTGAATTAAAAAACTGAACCAAAATCGGAATAAAAATATTATTTTAATAAAATCAAAAACTTTATAGAATATCATCAAGACAATGCCTGATTATTTGTATTCATATCTTTTTTTTTTTACTTAGATGGAGGTCACCTGTTTGTCTCTGACACTGATAACTGAGATTGGGTAGAGAGATCTTGGTGCTGCATTCATGTTTTGCCAGTGTTGCCAGAACCATGTTTGTGCTGGACCAGCTGTGCAGTGATTCTGGCCAGAGAACTAGTCTCTCCCAGTGAAGTCGGATTATTCTACAATTTATTTTTGGTGTTCAGTTTGACCGTAAATCACCAAATAAGTTTCTTTCTCTGCCTGCCTGTCTGCCTCTCTAGTATGTACCCCTCTCTCTCCCCATCTCGCTCTCTATCTCTCCCTCTCGCGCTCTGTGTGTGTGTGTGTGTGTGTGTGTGTGTGTGTGTGTGTGTGTGTGTGTGTGTGTGTGTGTGTGTGTGTGTGTGTGTGTGTGTGTGTGTGTGTGTGTGTGTGTGTGTGTGTGTGTGTGTGTGTGTGTGATTAGACAGCCTGCTGCTGTTGGCAGGTCAGTGTGAGTAGACTGTAGGAACATGGGGAGATTATGTGTCCGACTGGTCCTCCATATACCTCTGGATGAGAGGAGGAGGAGCCACAAGCAAGAGCCATAGAGGGAGATGACGGCAGGGAGAGGGAAAGAGAGATAGAGGGAGGGAAAAGAGATGGAGGGGGAGAGAGATAGGAGGATTTGGGTTTTCCTGAATTAATCCCTGAGGCTTTCATTTGGGTGCATGAGATTGTGATTGTTTGTGTGTGTGAGTGATTGTGTGTGTGTGTGTGTGTGTGTGTGTGTGTGTGTGTGTGTGTGTGTGTGTGTGTGTGTGTGTGTGTGTGTGTGTGTGTGTGTGTGTGTGTGTGTGTGTGTGTGTGTGTGTGTGGTTGTGTGTATACAGACATTAAGGCACTGGGTCTAATTAAACCACTGTTCCAGTGATTACACTTGAGGCTGCAAAGAAGGTTTTAGGTGGCATCATACCTGCACGCTTGTGTGTGTGTGTGTATGTGTGTGTGTCTGTGTGTGCAAGCGTGTGTGTGGTGTGTGCTTGTCTCTAGCTGGGTGCACATGTCAGATGTGGTGGGTGTGGCCGAGCAGCGGTTGGCCTCAGATCTGTGGCAGGGCAGCTCTGTAGGACGCGCTACCGACTGATAACAGAGGGAGGGAGGGAGGGAGACTCACTTAACACACTCGGCTCAATGCTGAGCGCACTGAGTCTGTAGTCAACTCAGCCTCTCTCTCATTACCTACTCAGACTACAGGCCATGTTCTGACCTCAAAGCACAGCTTGGGCGGGTGATCCGTGTGTGTTTGTGTGTGTGTCTACGTATGTGCCTACGTGCGTGTGTTCATATGTGTGTCTGTGTGTATGTTTTGTGGAAGGAAGTCAGTGAGGAGGGGGGGGGGGGGGGGGGGGGGGGGAGAATAACCAGCATCAGTCACATGAAAACAACAAAACCAACACCGAACCTGAAAAGTAAGACCAGATCCTGCAAATTAAAAAGGGAAGGGAATGCTCTGGTTTTACCTTTTACCTCAGCCGTCCATGAATGTACAATCTTTTTACACCCTGTTCTTTCTTTCTCTGTATAATATCTTGTGTAGAGCAGCAAAACACTCACCTTCTGTTTGCTATGAGCTGAGCTTTGGGCCCGTTTCCATGGCAACACCCACAGCACTCTAGGAGAGCAATAGTGACAGTGCCACGATGCACGTCATTGTCCGTTTTCCCTATAGTCCCGCCCTTCCTCCCCCTTCCCTCTGGCTTTAATTTATATTGAAGGCTGCAATGTTTAAATTACACCCATTCTTTTTTTATTATTATTATTATTATAACGTGTTATTAGTGGAGCTCATCCCACAGGAATCTTGACAATGTAGCTTCTGCCTTTAGCCAGATTATTTCTGCCTTCAGTTAACACATTCTGGTGTAATCCATAGTTGGTTGTAGGAAGACTTTAAATGCTTTCATCATCAGTCCTAGGCACTCTTTCATGATATGCATGTCCCTCACATAAATGTATGTGGATGTGATATTTTAGTCTAGTCATTTGAATCTTTTTAAATATTACGGGCCATTTGGTGGGTTCTGTCGTCCGCGGCGTCTCAAAATATAATGAGTGCATAAATTCTTAGCATGGAGGGCCCCAGGGGGAAACAAACCCCATTTTAATTCCATGCTCTACCAGTTAAGCTGCCAATTGAGCTACCCAGGACCATAGCACCCTAATCTACGTTCCTCTTAAAGCTTTGGAATCTTTGCATCTCAGCTCATTCAGAACGACGGCATAGAAAATGACATGCAGAATGACATCCAGGCACTTCAAAAGAAAACGATTCTAATCCTCTATCTTTCAGCGTGCTTCCTTTCAGACAAGAGGAAGAGAAAAGGGAGAGAGGGCTTGAAGGTGAAACACTTTTGCTAGTATAAGAGAGTGAAGAATTGTGTGAGCATGAACCAACATTTAATGGGGATGTTGAATTAAAATGTTGTTATTTAAATAAAATATATCATGTCAAAGGTTTTCACACATTGCATGAAATGCAAAAGTAAAATGGAAAATGGCTGTCGGGCAAAAGATGTAGGAGACCAAGCTAAAAAAATTCCTGGAACACAGATATGGTTATGATGAGAGATATGATTGGAGGTTCTGCTTAAAAAAATGGTTGGGGACTGATGAAACACCTACAGAGAGTAATGCTCTATTTTTATAAATATCTATTGTTCATTTATCAATTAGAAATGGCACCAGCCATGTACAACTTTATTACTAGGGTGAAACAAGTGCTTTTTAATCCCTCTATTTTGACACCATGCCTATTTTATGTAGTTGTGTCTCTACTTACGTGGACTGTGCCCTGGAAAATGTCAGTTTTGGACAACAGGGCTTGAAAAAGTCAGCTTGGAGCTGAGAGGAAGGCAGTTCTACTGTGTTTTCATTTCAATCAGACTTCTGCGTGATGCTGTATTTATAAATAGATGCTCTCTCTGTCTGTCTCTCTCTCACTCTCTCTCTTTATCATTCTCTCACTATCACTCTCTCTCACTCACTCTATTTCTCTCTCGCCCTCTCTCTCTCTCGCCCTCTCTCTCTTGCCCTCTCTCTCGCCCTCTCACTCCGCCCTCTGTCTCTCTCTCTCTTGCTCTTTCTCTCTCTCGCCCTCTCTCTCTCTCTCTCTCTTGCCCTCTCTCTCGCCCTCTCTCTCTCTAGCCCTCTCTAAGCGTAGTCGAGACCAAATTGCATGTAGGAAGGAAGCGCGACAAGCAATTATTTCGACCTAAGCAAAAAAATAATTTCTTAGAGTGCTTTGTAGTACAGTACACACATGGCTTTCAGTGAGACTTACTGGCCACTTCTCTAGAAAATACATTCCTCATGTTTCATGGATACCTCAATGTTATACAACCACGTGTTGGTCTTTAGACTTGTTGACTGCTTGAGTCGTTGATTAGTTATTGACTTAAATCTGTCTTTGTCTCTGTTTGTCATAACTGGGATCACATTGAAGAATGCAGAAAATATCTGAATGACTGGTATTATCACGATGGAAGAAATTAATTATTAGGGTTTGATTGTAAAGATTATACAATTTCTGAACTGTTTAATGTAATACTTGCTATACTTCTTCTACTGATAGTATATTGCCGACATAAAAAAGCATATTGGATTGCTCAATGTTCTTGCTGTGTCTGTGTTGTGACATCAGAACAAGTAGTTGTACCAAATATAGGACAAATCAATGCTAGACAATCTATAGAAGCATCCGGTCTCGTGGTAAACACAGCACTGAACATTGTAGTGGTGGCCAGGATGTGTTTGTATAGGCGTATGTGCATACTGATTTGTTTAGTTTTGGGAGGGAGGGGATACTGTTGTGTGTCCCTGTGTTTTAACTATCTATTTGTGAGCACTGTGCACTATTTGGTAACACACACACACACTCACACTCACACTCACACTCACTCACATACACAAGATCACACACATGCGCATACACACACACACACACACACACACACACACACACACACACACACACACACACACACACACACACACACACACACACACACACACACACACACACACACACACACACACACACACACACACACACACACACACATTCACTCACGTACACAAGATCACACACATGCATTCACTCACACAAACAAATACACACACTCATGTGTGTATTTGAAGAATGTATTTCCTGTATACGCTGCTAAATGCAGAGGGGGTTGGCCTGCATGTCCCATCATGTAGTTATTGAGTAGGTTGATGAGATGGGCCCCGGTACATTAGTTTTACAATATTGATCCAGTGAAACCGGGTGGTCTAGATTACTCAGAGTGTAAAGTGCAGCAGCCACACTCATACATTGTTGGATATAAGAAAACCACATACACTATACACACTGAGTAGATGGCTGCTCTGATTCCATAGGCGTAGGAACCAAAGGTGCTGTTGTGGTCATTTTGATTCATGGTTATTTCAGCTAAAACTGAGCATGGCAAGTAGCAGGGTTACTGTAGTATGCACACGTCCTGCCTCATGTCTAACTCACAGTCAGTTGGCTGAGAGAGGCCTCTGCTGGGACAGGCCTTTAAGCTGTGTCTGGGTGTTCACACAGCTAAAAGGCCATCATGGTTTAAGGATTAAAAGTACCGGTATTAAAATATTTTTAATATATTCTCTAATATTCTAGGATAACTAGATCTTTGAGCAATTTGTTCTATACCATCATAGCAAACCAGCAGTCTTGGTTATATTCACATTTTGTTGATAATCAGACTTGAAAGGTTTCATTTTGAGTTTGCTCAAGGGATCACTGGTTTGCAGCAGTTCAGCAGGTGAACGCGCTAGTGTTCTAACCATGTGTAGAGATCCAGGTTCGATCCTCACCTGCGGCCCTATGTGATGTCATTCCCCGTCTCTCCATCAACCCGCCCTACCGTCTATCTGCACTGTCCTGTCCAGAGAGGCAAAAAAAAACAAGAAAAGCAAGAAGAACATTGTCATCAAACATCCTCACAGTGTGAGGATGTTTTAAGATGTTCTCCAGCAGCGGTGCTGAGGTGTGTGAGAGGGACACTATGTTAATGTATGTGTGCACAGTGCAGTTGTGCGTGTGCACAGTGCAGTTGTGCATGTGCACAGTGCTAATGTGCGTGTGTGCACAGTGCTAATGTGCGTGTGTGCACAGTGCTAATGTGCGTGTGCACAGTGATAAGTGTGCATGGTGCTGATGTGCGTCTGCACATCAGCAATTGTGCGGGTTGCAGTAGGGGGGCCCTTGATATATAACGTTCAAACAAATAGCATTTGGGGCCACCAAATATCAGCTCTAATTATTAAAGCAAATTCACATTTTTTGTAAACCGTTATTGATTAATATGATAGATTGTTTTTCAAGGCTACTGGCCCTTGTAATCCAGTGAAGGTGCTCCACCACTGCTGGATGAATCTAGGGGAACCCTGCATTCATATGTTGGGGTTTGATCCTAGGGCCGGCCCCTCTAACATAGTATCGGATGTTTATTACTGACTACTGACACTCTTGTTTTGTAAATGCATGATAGAGGACCACTTGATGTTAGCCTGTGTCATCACTGTGTGCGTGTGTGTGTGTGTGTGTGTGTATGTGTGTGTGCGCGTGTGCATTTGTGTTTGAAGTATGTTGCCTCACACTGTAATCACAATCTAAGTTTCCATAAGTACATCATGTCTTAAAGATCCCATGGCATGAAAATGTCACTTTATGAGGTTTTTTAACATTAATATGAGTTCCCCAAGCCTGACTATGGTTCCCCGGTAGCTAGAAATGGTGTTAGGTGTAAAACGAGCACTAGGGATCCTGCTCTGCCTTTGAAAAAAACAAAGCTCAGACATGCCGATTTTGAATTTTGTCGTCATACGGGGAAATGTTACCTCCCCTTCTCTGCTTTGCTCGCCCAGAGAATTTGGCCCGCCAATGAGACAATGAGCTACGACTGTTGTACACTTCTTTGTTATTTTGATAACCGTTCCGCTATTTCCACACCGAGACTCGTAGTGGGGGTTATCTCAGCCATGGTTGAGAAGGAATTGGTGGGAAGGGAACTTTGACTTTGACTGACTTTGGCTTTGACTCCCTGAAGTACATGAACCGCGAGGCACCACCGCCGCGAGGCACCACCGCCGTGATGCACGCTGCCCGCTTACGAGGCGGTGGTGCCTCGTCAGCGGGCAACCCGACGCAGTCGTTTGAGATTCATAATATCGTCTGGAGGCGCACACAGGCAAAACAAGCCTTTACATTTGCCATATTAACGCAATGTACGCCAAATTTACGTACTGCGGTACACCTCTGTAACCGCACTTACGTGTACCGTTACACCCTATTATATATAGAGCTCCAGGACTCCCGCCAGAACACCCAGAGTGTTCTAGAATATTCACAGAACAGGGCTAAAGGCTGTGAGCGCCTCGCCATTGCGATACATCCACTGTAAACAGCGCATGGTACTGTGGCTGCAAGCTGCTCAGGGCCACACCCCCACCCTCCTCCTTGACCCGCCTCTCTCCTCCTCATTTGCATTAAAGCTACAGACACAGAAACGGCACGTTCGGGGAAAGCTCAATGTGCGACTGGCTCGTAGTGGCTGTAATTCTGCACCACGGCTGAATTTTAGGGAACGTCTTCAAATACTGTGTTAGGGGCCCACTAATATCTATATTAAAGCATCCATAAAGTAGCATGCCATGGGACCGTTAAGCACTATGTATTCTATGCATATGCTCTTGCATTAAGAACAAACATTAAGTACACTCACATGAGTTTATGCAAATACTGTACTGTGCGTGGCTGCTAGCTAATACATGAACCAACAGCCTACTAATTTGTGCCCAAACAACATCCACACACACACACGCACACACACACACACACACACACACACACACACACACACACACACACACACACACACACACACACACACACACACACACACACACACACACACACACACACACACACACACACACACACACACACACACACACACACATTGCCTCAGGGGATGGTTCCCCTAATAATTCAGACAGACAGTATTGATCGGGCTGAGAGGGAGAAATGCTCTGGGAAAATGTCACTGGCTATAATTCCCGAACTGCCACAGTCGTTTATCAAGGCCTTCTTCATCAATACACTTGGTCCTCCTAATGACTGGTTGCATGCAGTGCTGTATGTGAACATTTGATAATAAGTGTGTATGTGAGTCGTTTGAGATGTGGACATTTCACCCCTGCCCTAAGATTTATTGAATTGCTGATAAAAATGGATGCGTTTAACACATCCCTGAGACAAATAAATAATCTAGAAGTACCCTCAAAGGATAAATAATACACATATTCTCGTTATATACAGTGTATGAATAATGCAAATTTGCAGCTCTCTAAATGAATCACAAATTCAAAACCGTAATTAATAACAGAAAAGTGAGCATTAAAACGACTTGCACAACAACAAACAGTTACACCCATTTCTGCGAGATAAAAACATGCGACCCCCCATCCGTGAAAGATAAAAAAAAAAGGCTACTGCAAAGCCTAACCCATTCAAACTCAGCTTTGCCCGAAATCTCCCACCACACAATGTAGGCCTTTCCTTGTGTGACGATAAACGGAACGACACTACGGCCGTTCTGTCCAGGGCATAACATCACGTGACTTATAGGACTGATCGTAAGTGACATGGGAGAGGATTTATTCATAGATGCATGCTTCCAAATTCAAGTTTAAGATTGAACTAATGTCTCTCAGTCTAATGTCTAACCTTACCGTGTATTCTCTAAATCAAAAATAAACAGCGTAAATGAAGACCAAATTATATTAATTCTCATTCGTTCATGGTCTGACACGGAGAAAGGCGAGCTTGGAGGTTTCCTCGTGGCGTCAGCCCTCGTACACGTGTAACATCAACGCAGTAGTCACATGGTAGTCACTGGTAGTCACATGGTAGTTACTGGTAGTCACATGGTAGTCACTGGTAGTCACATGGTAGTCGAACTACCATCTGGTAGTTGTACAGTCAGATACATGGTGGCAACTCCCTCCCCATCTTTCTCATAGACACTGTGATCTCTCCCCAACATGCACCCTGTCCTGATCAATCCATATTTGTGTGTGTGTATTCTCTCTCCTAGTCCCAAATGGGTTGATATGAATTATGCAATGTGTACTTCCATAAATAGACGCATTACATACACCAACTCAAAAAGTGTTGGCTTTGTGGGGAGATTTTTCTTATCAATGTAAAAGGATGTCAATATACATCTTTTTAACATAATTGACATACATGTTCAGCAGAATTGACAGACATGACACCATATGATGTTTGATTTTATAAATAAGAAAATATGATGGTCTGCATAATTTACGCTCCATCTAACTGACTCACTGTGAACCACCTTGTTACCGAAACAAAATATTCTCTCCCTCCATCTCCCTCTCTCTCCGCTCTCTCTTGGTCCCTTCATTTCATAAATGAACATTGAACACCCAATGCACCGTCGCCACATTACTGTCCCAGCCCTGGCTATATTCGGTCTATTAATAATACAAGGCAATACCCTGATGCAGGCCTCGCAGGCAGGCCCCAGGAAGCAAGAGGACCAGGACAGCGTCGCCCCATGGATGGCCGCAATGACAAACTGTGAGCATCATTGGACCATGAGTCTGTCAGAATGGGAGACATACAGCCGTCCAACCAAGAGGATTGGCAGACTGCGTTCGGTCCAGCAGAGATCCGGGTCTGATTGTTCGTCTGGTTTCATGAAGAAGCTAAGAGATGCATTTACCCAAAAAAGGGAGGTAAAGACACGGAGGACGTGAGGCATTGGCAATAATTATTCAGCTCTCAGAAATTATTTGTTGGTGAAAGATACCAAGGAAATGGTTACCGTGTTCAGACACTGCAACAGGATGCTCTTTGGTATGCCCATGTATGCTAGGCTATAATTACTATATGATTTACTACGTACATATGAATCCATTAACTAGAGTTTCTCCATTGAAGCATGTTATATATGTGTAAGAGCCAGATGGATGGAGACTCTCACTGAATTTGTGGCTTTATGCCATTGTCATATGTGATGCATATTTATATACATCATGAATCCCTCTACTTGATTGGTTCATGTCGTTTCCAGGAGAAACGTCTGATTGCCAAAGTACTATATTCCCATCCCCAGCCACTCATTTGAAAGAATCAAAGTACTGCAATTTCTAAAAGGTGAAGCCTGCACATAGACCACAATAGAAATGTAAGAGATCATTCTCATCTACCTAAATGTATGTATATTATTGTTTGCCTGCTTCCTGATTTCAATGGTGCCTCGTCTGTATCATGTTAACCTTGAATGTACTTAATTAATCCCAGATTGGAGAGTAGGGCTGAAGTGTTGAACGTAATAACAGTGAGCCTGCACAGTAAAAGCACAGTAAAAGCTGGATGTCGCTTCGCATGGACGACACAACCGTCTATCTTAAATGGTGTGTAGCTGAATGGGAAGCAGCGGATGTGGTAGTAGTACATTGCCAGTATATGCACTTCTTTTTTACACTGGAACATCAATCCCAAAACTGGCCTACACATGCTTTCAGATTCACGAGCTGCAATCAATCAGGCTTCGCCCCGGCGCTCCATCACTCACTTTAATGAGGAGACAAATATCAAGGAAAACGAAAAAATATGGTTTGGCAGGAGAACATTTTGAGTTGTTGATTGAGCTCTGTATGGGACACCCTTACCCAGGGGGATGAGGAGTAACAATATGAATTAACCTGGGGAGAGGGAAGATAGGGAAGCTGAGGAGAGAAAATTCGGAATTTATCAACGACAAAAGGTTCAACTGTTAAGAGAAACCATTTTTCTCTTTTAAGGGAGGAAACTAGTTCACAACAATAGCTCTTAGCTTCACCAACACACAGCTCGTAACCTGCACTCCGGCCTACTGGCCCCCACTGTAGCTCGCCTCCCCTCTTTTTTCTCCAGGCTTTAGTTGGAGAGTCGCCTCAGGCGCGATCCCAACCCAGGTGAAGTCGGGGAGGGGCGAACATAGAGAGTGAGACAAGAGAGAGAGAAGCAGACACAGCTGCACACAGCACTATGGCCGTAGCAGACACTCTTCAAGGTTTTGGGCTCATTCCACCACAGCCCTTTTGAAAGTGTGAATCAGCTCTGTGCCATTGCAGGCTACCATTTATTATGTCTGCACAGACTCTGCAGTAGAACGGCAAAGGAGTATTTCAAGTCACAGACATTTGGCCCCTGATTCATTTGACATTTGCCAACATAAAGCTGAAGATGACAGATGAGATAGTGACCTGTGGTCCTCCACACATCCAGAAACACAGACGGACACGCACTCACGGACACACAAACATGCACACGCGTGCGCACACACGCACAAAAGGTTAGAGCAATCTTGAACTGTATCCCTGTTCAGTGCTGTTTAGCCTCATTTCGCTCCCCATTCTCGTCATTTCCTTCTTTCATAACAGACAGAAGGCTTCTGAAAGGAGGGCTCAAAATGTGCATACTAATGTTTATTTGAATAGTGTGGTGTGGTGGTGATGCACACATGTGAAGGATTAGCCCTAATTTGTTTGGCTCACCATCCCTGTTTATGATTATACTGTCCATACGGTGCGTCTTGTGCAGAACAACTTGCGACATGACGCTTGGCCCGTACGATGTGACTTATGTGTTAATTAGTGGGAAACGATTAGGATAGCACTGTTGTTGTCGTTGTTTTTGGATCTCTTAATGCTGCTGTCTTGAATTTCCTTTTGGCCCACAGGGGTTATGTTGAGGTCAATGCTCTCTTTTTGCCCATCTGCTCCAATGAATGAATGATCATTAATTCATGGCAGCGGGATTGATTCGCTTTCCTCTCCCCTGTAGCGAGCCTGACATAAGAGCCAGTTTGAAAAGCATTTAAGAACTGTAACTAGTTGGCCTGTCCCTGGAAAGAGGGGAGACGGAGGCCGGATGAATGGACAGACACCAGGCTGGTTAACCCAGAGCGCCACATGGCTCTGGCTCAATTTGTTATTTTTGATCTGTTATCAAAAATAACAAATGTTTAATTCGCTTTTTCTAAAGTTCCTTGGAGGAACAGACTCCCACTTGTGCTATGGCCAATATTCTGCTGAGCAACAGTGTTGTATAAAAGTTTGGTTTCCAAACAGTTTCTTGACTCAAGGATGAAATAGGTTGTATTTTTAGATAGAAGGTGCATAATTTAAATGATCATTTGAAATGAGCTTGCTATAGTTTGGCTTCTTTTTGGGAGGCAGGTTTGGTTTTATTTACGGGCATACAGCTGCTGAAATGTATCTAATCAACATATATTGTACTGACGATTTCTAGGTAAATGAATTAAATCGATTTAGTTTCAGTAATCAATAAGGACACAAATTCTTAAGCAGTTCAAAGTAGTTTAGCTGTAAAAAATTCAATTAATCTAAGAAAATATCCAACATGGACAGCTTAATGAGCTGTCAATCGTTCACTAAATGATGTACTGATCTAAATGATTACCACATCCCTTTGAAGTTGCTTACAGCATTCCAAGGAGTTGCAAACATGAAGTAGACTATTTTGGTTTTTATGGATATCAGATGAAACACACATTGCAGAACATATATCTTTCGTCAGCCTTGTCTCTGTTTTTCCTCCTTGCTTTCAATTTCCACTTCCTGCCTTCCTGCCTTTGCTAACTGTGTCTCCTCCCTCTCTTCCCTGTTCCAACCTCCTCCTCTCCCCGTCCTCCCTCTGTCTTTCCACCAGGGCTCCTTTGGCGTGGGGATGCTGGATATCGATATACTCCTGGTGTCCGCGTGGAAGCTCTTTTAAACACAAACTCAAGCCATTCCCCTTCGCTATGGCAACATCCCCGCCTGAGAATGGCCTTCCCTCACCGTCCCCCAGGCAGACTCACTGCTAGGGAGAGGCCGGGACGGAGAGCTGAAACCTCAGGGCTGCCCAGCTAAAATCTCCCAAAACATGTATGGTACCTTCCTTGGCTCCACGGGGGGAGGGTCTACATGTATTCTATTCTATTTATTTATTTTTATTTATTTACTTACCAATCCACAGTCCATTCATAAACAAAGCTGCGCCGATTCAAACGAGTGTTGATGTGTGCGCGTGCGGCTGACGTGTGTGAGGCGAGGCAGAGTTGACGAAGAAAGTAAACTAAACCAAGCAGGGGAAAAAACCCAGGAAGAAGGAGAATTAAAGCGGGGTAGACAGCAGAGACAAAAGGGCGAGCAAGGAAGAAAGCGAGAGAGAAAGCGATGGTCCTCTACACCACCCCGTATCCCAGTGCCTGCCTGCACTTCCTCGATGGCCTCTCCTGGAGCCTGGTGTTCCCCTGCTATTGGCTGCTGGACCGGCTCCTGGCGTCGTGCGTGGCCACGTCGCTGGAGAAGCGCCGGCGCTCCCAGGACCCCTGCTCCTTCCTGAGCCTGTGCGTGCTGGTCTCCGTGCCCCTCTACCTGCTCTTCTTCCTGCTGTCGCTGCCCTTTGGCCTGCTGGGCTTTCTCCTGTGGGCCCCCCTGCAGGCCGTCCGACAGCCCTACCTCTACACCTACAGCAGGTCAGTGTCCCGTTAGCCCTACCTCTACGCCTACAGCAGGTCAGTGTCCCGTTAGCCCTACCTCTACGCCTACAGCAGGTCAGTGTCCCGTTAGCCCTACCTCTACGCCTACAGCAGGTCAGTGTCCCGTTAGCCCTACCTCTACGCCTACAGCAGGTCAGTGTCCCGTTAGCCCTACCTCTACGCCTACAGCAGGTCGGCGTCACAGCCCTACACAGTAGATCTGTATCACTCAATCCACACCAGCGACAGGATTTCGTTTGACTATGAGTCAAGAAGGTCTATCTATATGGACCATTACTGTGCATTTCAAAGATACATGCGACGAATATTACATTTCCAAATGGAAATTGGTCTCACTAACCCAAAAGGTAGCATAACCTGAGCTGATGAGGAGTTTGTGTTGGTATAAAAAACGACGACTACAGTACAAGAAGTGTGCTTCGATGAAGAATGATCTTGTATCAGCGAGTTATATGGGGATATGAGATGCTTTAAGCTTACACCCTCGTGAATGACTCCTGAACTCCCCCTGCGCCCTGAAGGCCGGACAAACACCAGGCGGAGCAGGGGGCGGCGGGGCCCGGGGGAGCCGGCTCGGCCGAGTGGAGGCCCCAGGGAAGGAGCTTCTGCTTCTGCAGTGCCAACGTGTGCCTGCTGCCCGACGCCCTGGCCCGGTTCAACAACCTGACCGACACCCAGAGCAGGGCCCGTGAGGTGGGCCGCAGGATCCGCAACGGGGCCAGCCGGCCCCAGATCAAGATCTACATCGACTCGCCCACCAACACCTCCATCAGGTAAGGAGGAGCTGCTCCAGCTCCCCGATGGACGGGTGTCAAATAAAAAGAGTTGAAAATAGTCATAAATAAGTATTTCACCTTTGATCAAGCTTTGCTGAGAGGACTGACTTATTATTTCCCTGACCGACTTATTTATTACATTATACATTTGAGTTATTCCAAAGGTCAGCGGTGGATTTTTATTGCATTCAATTAAATCGCGACAATCTAATTCTAATCAGCGAGAGAGAGAGTGGAGCTTGCCATTGAATTCATTTGGTTTGGTGATTTGTTGGAATAAAATCTCCATACTCTTGATCCTGGATGTCACGTTAAAGGCTCCCTCCGTTCCACGAGTGTCCCAGAGTATTCCCAGCTTTAATTTCTAACTTTGTCTTACTGTGTCGGTGTGTGTTTTCCGTGTGCATGCTCTGTGACCCACTCCTTGGCTCGGTGTAAACATCAGCGCGGCCTCCTTTAGCAGCCTGGCCGCGGGGTTCCGGCGAACCTCCTCTCTGGACCAACGCCCGGAGCCGTCCCACGTCACCAACGGCCCCACGGACACCGAAGCCGAGCCCCCCACCCATGAGTGCCCGGCCCATCCATCAGGCGCCGCCGACTGCCCCCTCCACCAGGGCCCGTCAGACTGCCCGCTCCACTCGGAAGGTGCGGACGGCTCAACCCCCTGCCCGCTCCACTCCGCCGGGGGCGACGGCGGCGGCGGCAGCGGCTCCGATTGCCCCATGCACAGCGCCGGAGGGACCTCCCGCTGCGCGGTGCACTCCCCGGGGGGGGCCCAAGGCAGCCCGGGGCACCACGACTGTCCCATGCACGGCGACGCCAAACCAACCTCCGACTGCCCGCTCCACAACCCGGGGGTCCAGATCAGCATCAGCGCCCCGGAGCCCGACCCCCAGGACGAGGAGGGCGACGCCGAGTCGGGGAACCCCCGCGGCCAGGACGGGGCGGGGGACACCGGCAGCATGGGCGAGTCCTACACCCGCTACCACGCGGCGGGCGACGCCGGGGGGACGTACTCCAACAACACCCTCTCCCACGTGCCGCGCACCTCCATCTTCAAGCGGCCCGGCGGGCGCAAGCGGCGCCACGGGGACGACGGCTTCGACCACGACGTCTCCGCCTTCTTCCCCGCCAACCTGGACTTCCTGGCGCTGCAGGAGGTGTTCGACCACGGGTCCACCACGCGCCTCCGCCAGCAGCTCCACCGCTACTTCCCGTACGTGCTGAGCGACGTGGGCCGCTACGGCTGGAAGGGCTGCGGCTCCAGCTTCAAGTTCCTCAACAGCGGGCTGATGCTGGCCAGCCGCTACCCCATCCTGGACGCCCGCTTCCAGTGCTACCCCAACGGCAGAGGGGAGGACGCGCTGGCCTCCAAGGGAGCCCTGTTCGCCAAGGTCAGATCCAAGTTTTGGTTTCGGTTCTCTCTCCATGTGGCACTCTGGTATACTCTTCCCCGTTGGGAATGCGTGTCCTCACCTTTAAGCCCATATGAAGGAGCCTTGGACAGCTATTTTTAACTCATAAGGACCACCGCTGATAAGGTCACTGCCAGACAAAACAAGTGCTCAAAAGTTTAATTTTCCAACAATCCAATGTCCTGATTTTGTACATTGCAGTCTCTTACTATGCGGCAGTAACTTTCATAAAGCATCTGGGTTAACGAGGGCTTGATATTACCAATAGCAATTAAAATATTTCCGAGCAAACATGATATCGCAATCCAAAATATTTCTTAACACAAGAGCACATTTGATTAATGCAAGACAGCCCTGATGTTGGTTCTCTTCCAAGATGGCCAGTGGGAACATTTTCTTGTATGAGCAATGGACTAAATTTCTTCTTTGGCAGGGTAGGGCAATTTCTCTTTGTCTGTTAAATAATGCACTCTCCCTGTCTGTGTTATGAACTATTCCCAAGCCAAGCCTCTCTGCATTCTGCATTGTGTTAACACCATGAAAGAACGCATACCGCATAGATGAGATGTGCGTGCTTCGTTTATATCTACATACGTGTGTGTGTGTGTGCGTGTGCGTGAGTGAGCACGTATTGACTGGATTGAATCCAGATGCAGCTGGGAGGAATGAGAAGCTTGGCTGCCCAATACATAGTACATGTTTGTGGCATTCATGATCTCTACCATCACCGTACAACGCAGATGTGTAATAATGTGACCTAAATGTTCATGAGCTTAGTTGGCATGCTTGTCACACATTATGTTACAGTGATGTCAGACCACGCACTCCCTTTGGCCTGCTGTTTACACCTAGTTCACCCGTTACACCTCCCAGTCCTACAGTCACGTCGTCCCCGGCATCAGGTTGACCTCCTGCCAGCTCCCAGGGAGACGAGTCAATAGTGCTTTTATCGTCTCCTTTTTCCAATGCGACTTCATTTAAACATCATCCTGTCAGGCTCAGCTACTGCCGAGTCCAATGTGAAACCTGGCCACCGTCCAATTATGTAGCGGCAACATGTGTCTTTATCGGAGTTCAGCGCACACTTAATACTATTCTAAGACTCTGATCCAATGTTGTCGCATACTGAGCAGGGCTAGCTTAATGTCTGGCGAAGTGCTGTCTGCTAGGGACGAGACAGACTGTGTGTGTGTGTGTGTGTGTGTGTGTGTGTGTGTGTGTGTGTGTGTGTGTGTGTGTGTGTGTGTGTGTGTGTGTGTGTGTGTGTGTGTGTGTGTGTGTGTGTGTACTGTGTACTGTGTACTGTGTATGGTAGTCTACATCACCTGATGGATGATGGTCATGTCCATGTTGCCCGGCGCTGTCCCGGCGCTCCCTTGCCCGTTGGTTGGTCAGGGCTTGAGAGAGAGAGAGAGAGAGAGAGAGAGAGAGAGAGAGAGAGAGGAGAGAGAGAGAGAGAGAGAGAGAGAGAGAGAGAGAGAGAGAGAGAGAGAGAGAGAGAGAGAGAGAGAGAGGAGAGAGAGAGAGAGAGAGAGAGAGAGAGAGAGAGAGAGAGAGAGAGAGAGAGAGAGAGAGAGAGAGAGAGAGAGAGAGAGAGAGAGAGAGAGAGAGAGAGAGAGAGAGAGAGAGAGAGAGAGAGAGAGAGATGGTGTTCTCTGTGGATACTCAGCAGTTCTTCCCACACACACACACACACACGCTTATTTGGCAGTCATAGATCTTCTTTGATCCATCCCAAGTTCAGCCTTCTCCTCCGGCAAGCAGCCATCTCTGTTCTGTAGCATCGAGCAGAGACTGAACACAAAGAACAGTCACTGCCCCTGGAAGAGGTTTTTATTTATGTTGGGATATAACCGTTGCTTTCGGTTTGTGGTGAGATGCTGCTCTGTGAAGCTCCGACACTTTGTTTTCACCCACCAGTTGTCTTTTTGTGTCGTAAGAAATGTTTGCTCTGTATGTGGGTCAACAGAGCAGAGACAATCAGAATCAAGAGAAAACGCTGAGAGAGAAGAAGAAAAGCAGCAAGAGAGAGAGAGCGACACACACACATAAAGAAAGAGAGAGAGAGGAAGAGAGAGAAAGGTAGACACTAGTGAAAGACAGATCTTTGGAGAGTGCCAGTGAGAAAATTAATTAAAACATTTTTTTCCCAAAGGGCGAACCAGTGCTGGCTCAGTAATTAAGGCTTTTCAATCCCAACATTTATCCCTTATTATAATTATTTCTATTGTAACTATTGAGTGCATGGTTGTGTGTGTGTGTGTGTGTGTGTGTGTGTGTGTGTGTGTGTGTGTGTGTGTGTGTGTGTGTGTGTGTGCACAGATATGTGCTAGCAAATAATGCTAGTAAATATATTTTCCACTCTATTATTAAGTAGCTCCGAACTGTGCCAGTCTAGAGTTGAGTCTGAATCAGATTTAACCCTGAAATGAAGGCCTTAATTGACAACAAAAAGAGGCTACTTCCAGCTATTCAACTAATAGTTTTCATGGTTCTTTGTATGCCAAAGTTCAACAGGGTACGAGTCCCTCTGTAAGGTATTTTTCAAACTGCTCGTCCCAGCTGGCTGTGGTTTTGCTTGAACCTCTACTATTTTATATTTTATACAATATATTGTGTGTGTGTGTGTGTGTGTGTGTGTGTGTGTGTGTGTGTGTGTGTGTGTGTGTGTGTGTGTGTGTGTGTGTGTGTGTGTGTGTGTGTGTGTGTGTGTGTGTGTGTGTGTGTGTGTGTGTGTGTGTGTGTGTGTTTCAATGAAGGAACTCTATGCTGCGGTTAGGCCAAATCAACACACACACACACACACACACACACACACACACACACACACACACACACACACACACACACACACACACACACACACACACACACACCGGCCAAATGTTCCCTAAGGTCCAATGTCAGTTTCAGGGTTCTCACACACCTATTGAAGCATGGACAAACCTGTAAAATATTCAATACTCGGCGCAGCAGAGGACAGAGGATGGACAAGAGGGGGGATGATATCTAAAGGGATGCAAGCAACTGGGATGAATGGCATAAGAGGCCGAGTTGGCACTAGAGAGAGAAAGAGAGAAACGTTATCATGAGTAGCAACATAACTAAGAACTGTATTTGACTGATTGCTTTGTGTCAGTTTGGACGGTTAATGATTGAACTACTGGAATTTGTTGGATTTGTTGGTTCTGGTCGGAACAGGGAGAAATGTTTATACAAACCCCCAGCGCACAAAGCTTTGACATGACTTGAGGATGTCAATGGAAATGTTGCCGTGTTGTTGTTGGGTTGCATTGTGGTACGTTGTGTTGTGTAATGTCTTGTCATGGATCTGGTATCCAGCGTCCAGTAGGGCCCAACCAGGCCCCATGCAGCCTGTCTGACATAAAGGTAAAGTCCATCTATCACTAGCTAAATGAATTACAAGAACCCATTCCATGGCTGTAGCATACAGCCTTTGTTAAAGTGGGGTCACTGAACTTTGCATTTGGCACCACAGCCATCTAATGAGGCCAGTGCTTTATTGCTGCTCTCTGCATTTTTCTTTAAGATGTCCGTGCAGTTGGCCTGCCAAAACAGTAATCCCATTATCTCAATCAATGTCCATTTGACCAAGTAAAATTCCCTTAGACAATAAAATGCCTCTATCCACAAGCTGATCTGCTATGTTGACAAGTATGTCATCTTCCACGATGAAGCTTATTAAACAGTGTAAACAGTACATATTGCTAAAATAACAACGAGGCAGCTGGGCTATAACCAATTTGAAGTCTTGTTGTGTCAATCTGGAGGATTAATAATATGTTAGACACCAACTGGCAGCGACTCAAACTGGTAGCCATCAAAATATCTTGCAGTATAATTACATGTTCCTTCCCCTGCGATCCAAGTTATTTGAGCTCTCTGCATGTGTTCGTGCATATGTTTGTGTTTGTCCATGTGTGTGCACTGTAATTCAATGTTTACACGGGTCAATCCTCAAATTGCACATCTCCCAAAGTACTGTTTAAACTCCCACAAAGGATCCTTTAGTTTATTTAAAACTAGTTCCTGGTAAGAACATTTTCCTCTGGCCCTTTTTTCCATGTGTGTGCGTCCATCTGTTCGTCCCCATTTAGCTGTGGTTGTACTCCACCCAAAAGGCCGGCCACTTCCCACCAGCCGGTGTTTATCCCTACCCCTGTCTGTCCTCCTCTGTATGTTCAACCCTGTATCCACCCACATCTTCTGGTTCCTACTAGGAGGTCCTTTGATTGAGAGTCTCTGGTTGAATGTGAGGCTGTAGGACATAGCACTCTAGAGCTACTGACGCCCGGGCTGTACAGCTGTACAGGATGCAGACATCAGCAAAGTGGAAGGATGTCACTTTTTCGGTCTCGTTTAATCCGACGCCCCACGTTATTATTGGCGGTGACGTACATAGCGATGGAGATGATACACGACGGATAATACTTTTCTCTCCACTTCTCTCTCGCTGCACTTGTTATCAGTCAGAATCCGATTGCTTGTGTCAAAGTGTCTGCCGGTGACTCACTCAACCTAAATCCCCTCTTTGAAAAATACCATCCAACTGATGATTCCCTGGTAGCTGAGTGTAGTTGGACGGCCAACACAAGTATGTCACAGTATTTAATTGGTGTCCTGTGTGACTCACTCTCCCTGGCCAGAGATGGCCATGGTGGGTGCTTTCTGGAGAACAGACTTTGGTTGATTTTTAATTAGATAAGTTACTGATGCCTGGCTAGTGGACTGTGTGATGCTGTAATCCTACTAGAGCCGTGGCTAACTCTCACTCAATTCCATTGGCGAGCAGAGACCAGCGAAAAGGGCGGTTTCTAAGTGAAGTCGTTTTTTTCTCTCTTGTTTTTCTTTCTTGTTGCCAACATGTTCGCAAGTGTTTGTTTGATAATCAAAATTTCAACACCTGGGGTCTCATTTATAAAACTGTGCGTGGGATCGTTACTAAAAGTGTACGTACGCCCAAAAGCCAAGTTTTGCGTGCGCCAAAAAATATTCAGACTTATAAAACCCTGCGTACGCACACCGTACGCAATCTTTGCTTTATAAATCACAGAGTGCCTAAAAGTGTGCGCAGCTGAATCAGCTTCACGTTCCGCCCTGTACACGCACCTTTTTAACCATAAATGGTCAATGCAAATTACCTCATGAATGCGATCGGCATATAAAACCGACTCAGATGCAAGTATTATGACTTGTCGGAAACAATGGCAGAAGGACTGAGAAAAGCAAAAAAGCGACATTTCTCGGAGGTTGAAGTGGAGACACTTGTGGGTGAGATGGAGGCCCGACAAGTAGTTTTGCTCGCCGGTCATGGGATTGGGATCACCAACAACAAAAAGCAGAGTGAGTGGCAATATGTTGCTGCAGCAGTGAACTCTGTCAGTAGCATGGAGCGCACAGTCCCAGAATTAAAAAAGAAGTTGTCTGACATAAAGGTACATCTTTTTATGTACCAATAAATCGTTATGGTCCCTAAAGACCCTCCCCCTCCGAATCCTGCCATTTGCATGGTCCACCAGCATTGCCATATGGTGCAGCATTACAACGGCGCTCACCTCTGTATTTATAGGGTTACGGTAATAAGACTGACCGAGAACACCTTGGATAATCAGTTTAAAATGTCAGAGAGAAGTAAGTGTAAGTTTGCCTTTAAGTAAACCATGTTTACTTAAAATGTTCTTGAACATAACCCCTTTTTAATGCCTGATTTGTCATGAAAAGCATCAAGAGTAACGGACAACGATTGTGATGAGGAGTGTGGCTTGGTTTTCCACACTTAGGATTTAATTGATATTTGATTATGTGTTTACAGTGTCACATACAAATATTGTTATTGACACATGTTGGACAGATGCTTTATTCCATGCAGTCGCGCCGTCAGTGGACAGTAGCCTATGGCGTGAAGGGATTAATTATAGAGAATTTCTTTTTATTTCTATTCTAAGGAGATGTTTCTGGAGTTATAACTGAGAAATAACGCTGTTGACTTAAATTATTCTGATTACATAGATTTAACGCATGATACGGGTTGAAATTAAATTCATGAAGGGCGATGATAAAACATAATCGTTCTTCTCACTCTACAATTCTTCTGTCTGACTTAAGTTCACCACCACACCATCTGTGTCGCCAATTCTCCTTTTCCTCCAAACCATGCGTACGCATGGGTCAGAGTTTGCTTAGGGCTGCGCACATTCTCCCGTCAAGTTGGTTTTTTATAGATCACAACCTTGGCGTGGAAAGTCACGTACGCCAATTTCAGCCCCGTTTTGTGCGTACGCAACGGTTATAAATGGGACCCCTGGTCTGTACAATTGTATTGAGTGTATTGAAAAATGTGATGTTTGTTTCTGATGTCTCACAGGTACAGGTGGGCACCTCTCACCAGGACCAAAGGGTGGTGGGGTACCTCACCTCTACACATCTCCACGCCATAGAAGGTACCTTTCAGACGATCTCTCTTTCTTTCTCTCTCACCCTCGCTCTCACTCCCGCTTTCTCTCTAGCCCAGGGTCACTCCGGCTCGCCTAGATAAAAACGTACAAGTGTCCAAACCCAGAATGGGGGGCATTGTTGTTCCGTCCTACAGCCAACAGCGGGGGGTAGTAGCAGAGGTGACTGGTGGTCCGTGTAAAAAGGAGGAACAGGCATTGCGGGGACCAGGGGGATGTTTTGATGACATAATGTGTGCAAATTGGGACTGATACATCTCTAAAGATGAAACAGACGTCTCCGTCCACAGCGTCTTTGTCCAGCGCACCTCTCTGCCGGGAACCGCTCTGATTCCCCTCAACGTGTTCCTGATCGCACAAACATGTTGCTTGCACGAATCCACCAGTGTCACAGCAACTTGGCTTGTGTTCGACGAGTGGTATAAATGTGCAAGGCTAGAAAAAGCAACTCAGCATTTAGTTCTCCCTCCATTATTGTCAGAAGACGATGGCGCTGCCCTGTTGTGCTACACGTTGCGCCTCTGATTCCGGTATGCTTTGTACAAGCTCAAAAGGGGCCGGCGTCGTTTGGTTCTGTGTAAAAAAACAATCCCATAATAATGACGGTGTGGGAATATTGATGTCCCTATCGCTGACTCTCTGTCTCTCTGTCTCTGTCTGTCTCTCTCTCTCTGTCTCTGTCTGTCTCTCTCTCTCTCTCTCTCTGTCTCTCTGTCTCTCTCTCTGTCTCTCTCTCTCTCTCTCTCTCTCTCTCTCTCTCTCTCTCTCTCTCTCTCTCTCTCTCTCTCTCTCTCTCTCTCTCAGTCACTCTGTCACTCTGTCACTCTGTCACTCTGTCACTCTGTCACTCTGTCTCTCTGTCTCTCTGTCTCTCTGTCTCTCTGTCTCTCTGTCTCTGTCTCTCTCTCTGTCTCTCTCTCTGTCTCTCTCTCTCTCTCTCTGTCTCTCTCTCTGTCTCTCTCTCTGTCTCTCTCTCTGTCCCTCTCTCGCTCTCTTTCTTTTTTTTTCCCTCTCTTCTTTGGGCACAAATCTACCCTCAGACTTATGCAAAGAGACAGAACCTCAATTAATGAAAGCATGTGTAACTTCAATCGTTGAAAGCAAGGACAGGAACATGCACACAGGACCAAATGTATATCGCCTTATCTGCACACAAAAACAACATAGAGCAGACAAAGCTGCTTGCTCAAGCAGTCTAAAATGTATTGATACGGTATTGCTGCTGGCAGCAGAAGCAAGCTCATGCCTTGTTTATATCAGAGCAATCCATCTCAGCCTGCATTGTGTGTGTGTTTGTGTGTGTGTGTTGCCGTTTGTATGTGTGTGTGGGGGGGTTTGTGAGTGTGTGACTGTAGAGTATCTTGATGTTCCTCCCTAGCCAGAGAAGAAAAGCCAGATCATAAGATAAATGACCAAATCAACACCCCTGAGCACTGGCCTCGTGTTCCCATAGCGACCAGCTCAAGCTGTTGGAGGCGTCACAGCCCTATTTAAAGCCCCCGGTCGATGCTCCCCTCATTTTTTACCCGAGACCACGTCTCTAACCCACCTCCCAAGCTATTTCTGTTCCCTCCTCCTACGCTCCAGTGACTCTGTTGGCGTGGGTCTAAAAATAGGAGTACATGGGCTATTTATGATACATCAAAGTAACCGGGGGTAAGGGGCATAGGCAAGGGAGAGAGCGGGATTGAGAGAGAGCGAAACAGAGAGGGGGAGATGGAGAGGGATGGGGGTGACTGGGAGAGATAAAGAGAGCAACCTCATTCTTGTATGGCTGAAATTACTTTTTGCCTTTTGTGAGTGCCCTGAGTATGTCCTGGTGACGTATAACATCATTAGTGAACACATAATGACTCGACTGATGGTCATGCATCTCTTTTATTAACACACACACCAAACAGGTTTGGTTTGCCTGCTATTATTGGCCATTTCTAAAGGTTACTGATATACGAGTCAACGCTAAGGTATACAGTATGTGTAATATTGACTTTGCTTTGTAGATGATCAAACACATGGCCCACACGCATGACAAACACAGAGACATACACATAGCCACCGACACACACTTTGAGCTTATCGCACTGGAGATGAAGTGGAGAGCCATGCCAGCTTAATCCCATGCCACATACACCCTCTCCTCTACAATGCTGTTTCTCTTTCACACTTCCTCACCCACTCTCTTTTGGCCCTATTTTAACCGTCTGAAACGCAAGTGAGAACCGCAAGCGCAAGTAGCTTTGTGGGCGGTTCTATAGCGATGTTGCTATTTTACCGGCGCAAAAATTACTCTTGCGCCCAAGAGTCTTTTTTTTTTGGTTTGGGCGTAACGTGCAATAAACCGATGAGAGTGCCAGCTCCCATCCACTTTAGGAGCCATGAGCGCATTTGAATCTGACGAGTTGATATTTTGATGATGAGACAGATGCACATGAATTTCAAACTTCAAATGGCTCAGTTTATGGCCAAATAATATGGCCTAATTCACACATGGAATAAGTTTTTCTTCCACAGCTTCAGAAATACTGAGTCCTGAAATAAATTTCAGCAAAGAAAACCTAACACACATATGATATGCGGTAACTGTGGTTCTATTTAATGATATACATAATATATAAACATTGTTTCTTATCAGTTTTGTATGCATTATCGTTATCGACTTGTGTTCCTAATATGCATGTGTCCCCCCGTTAATATACATTGCCATGGACTGTATTATGCGTTACGTGTTTAGTTTGCGTGTGTTTAAACAGATGGACGCACACACGCGCGCCCGCATTCATTAATTATTTTACGCATACACACCCGCGCGCCCGCATTCATTCATTCTTTTTGACACTCTCTCGCGGTAAAACAATGTTTTCTCACGATCAAATACTCATCAATCCTAAAAGTACATAACTAATGTACACGGTGCCTGTGTCAAGAAAATATGTGTTTGCTGTACGGTGTTTGCAGATGCATTGATTTAAAAGTACAACTTATTACCGCTGTAACAGCTGTTCCATCCAAATTAATTTACCAAGAATGTGTGGCTAGGTAGATGAGAGAAGCAAAGTGTATGCGCGAGGTGCACAAGCAACATTATGCATGCGCCCTTGAAATAGCATCTGAACAACGCGCCACTGACTTTAAACCAGGTATTTCCTGGTTTGTAGTAAAAAAATAGCACCAGGGAACGTTTGTGCCAGAACACGCCTCCTCCTTTCGCCTAACCGCCCCTTGGGGTGCAAGATCATTCCCTAATTTACTGACGTGTGGCGCAGGAGGGAAAAGAACACTCTGCGCCAGTTGCAAACTAGAAACGACACATGTGCCAGTGGGAAAGTAAATTGCGCCGGATGCAAGATAGGGCCCTTAATCTCGCTCATTCTCTTTCATCTGCTTTACCCTCTTGTTCTACTTCTGTTATCACCCATTGGCAAACTCGCAGTACCCTCTCTCTCTGTCTCTCTGTCTCTCTCTCTCTCTCTCTCTCTCTCTCTCTCTCTCTCTCTCTCTCTCTCTCTCTCTCTCTCTCTCTCGTTTAGATGATCCTTTCCTTATCTGCACTTCCTCCATTACTTCCATTCTTCCATTCAAGTATTTAATATCTCATTATTCGGTTTTATCTGCCCTGAACACTCTAATTTTCTCTTAAGCACTTTCAGCTTCTTACTCATCTAATCTTGCTCTATTTTTTCCTCTCTAAGATCTCCTATCTTCTTTTTTCTATTTGGAATTGATCAAAACTGGGAGACAAATGTGTTTTTGTGTGTTTGTATGCGTTCATAATTTGATCCTCTCTCTCTCCAGACCTATACATCAACCTCCTTTTTCAAAACCTAAACAACCTACACACACACACACACACACACACACACACACACACACACACACACAGGCGCGCGTGCTGACGTGTGTCTGTCCTGTGCGTCCCTCAGGCGATGCGTCGGTGCGCTGCGAGCAGCTCGATCTCCTGCTCCAGTGGGGGGCGGAGTTTCGGCAGTCCTCGTTTCGCTCAGGGGAGGGGGAGAAAGTTCTGGAAGACCTGGTGGCCTTTGACGTCATCCTGGGGGACCTGAACTTTGACAACTGCTCTTCAGGTAGAAGCCAGCCAGAACACCCAGGCTCCTCACTGTATGATAGCATAACGATCGTTGTACAAAAGTTAGTTCCAAAAATAACTTCCATTGTGTGCCTTGACAGGGGTTGCTAATAACCGTTAATTACATTGACAATCATAAGTGATTTATATTAACTCCTCAGAATCACAAATGCCACCAAAGAGATAATAAAAAATAAATAAAAAATAAATATACGTGATACAAAGCAGCTCAATAGAAGTAAATGTATTTTTCTTAAAGGCTTGTGTGTGTCTGTGTTTGTGTGTGTGTGTGTGTGTGTGCGTGCGTACGTGTGTTTGTGTCTTCCAGAGGACAAGTTGGAGCAGCAGCACGCCCTCTTCACTCAGTACAAGGACCCCTGTCGCCTGGGGCCCGGAGAGGACAAACCATGGGCCCTGGGTAAATGTGATCAAGGCTTTACTGGAGGCTAAGCACACGTTAACTGCGTTGACGCAACTCCTAAACCTCTAAATAGAGTTTATGCAACTTAAAAATTTGCTAGGGTGTTTGTTTTACCGACCGTAGTAAAATCAAAGTAGCGTGGCATTATCAATCAGTATTTAGGGTGTCTGTGACCAAACACATCGTCTCTTGCGGCAGCCGGGTTTGCGACAGAAATTAGTTCACTCTTATTAGCTAACTCTATCTGTCAAAGGTTGACTAGCCCGCTTTTCTTAGTTTCAAATGTTGTTTTGCAGTGGTGAGGCATTGATGCAGGAATCATGGAGATCACAGAGAGAGGAAGGAACAGAGTGAGGGCAAACTGAGAGAGGAGGAACATTGAGGGGAGAGACAGAGGGAGGACAAATGGAGAGAGAAGAGACAGAGAGGAGGAACAGATAGAGAGACAGATGAAAGACGGTGAGAGGAGAGACAGAAAGAGTCTCTCCGCTTTTAGGCGGTTTATTCCAGGATGTAATACAGCGAGATACAGACTTAGGTTGAATAATCTATAATGGACGCAGATGAGGAGCAGTTTCGAGACGTGTTCCTTGGCTGTCGATCCCTCTTCTCACCGACCGAAAGAGTTGGGGCGAGTATTATATTAAAGAAAACGTGAAGGACAAGAGAACAGATGCACTCTCACCCTTGATAAGGTTTATGGCCCTGGCTAAGTCCCAGACGACCAGGTTGGTTCATCCTTGTTGAGACATAACAAATGGCGGAATGTTGGAAATAACACCTTGTATCAGTGTGAGAGGCACTGGCCTGTTCCTATAGACTAGATATGGGAGAAAAGCATCTTTAAAGTAGAAACAGAGAAGGGAAACAGAGAGAGGACAAACAGACGGACCTGAGCCACAATGTGTAAACTGCTGCTGCTCCTACAGTTTTTACAATATATAGACATATGTCACTGGATTGAAATATCTAAGCGATGTGATCTATAAGGCTTTAAGTTTAATAATTTTGTCAGGAGTCATGCTCCCCACCCATATACATTGCGAAATATTCAGACTTGTAATCTAGATGCAATTCTTAATTTCACAATTTGCACTACTGGTTGTTTGTCCTACATTCCACAAACAAATAAATGAATATTCTCAATATATCACTTACATTTACTTATAGGGCATTAAGGAGACACTTTTTTCTAAAGCAACTTACAATAGTAAAGTTAATTTGTCGGAAGATAGAGAAAGAACAATATATCGCTGTCAGTACAATAAGGATGTTCATAGAACATAAGTGTTACAATGCTAGGTCAACCCATTCCCCTTATACAACAAAGATAGCGAGGCTAAGTACTAATTTGAAGTGCCAAGATGTACAATAAACAATAAGTGCATACTGCGTACACTGAATTTACCCAACACGAATATAATTGTTTTTACCGCTATGTCGTGGTCAGCCTTATAATGAGGTGATGCACCCACACTTCAACACAACAGACAGACCTGAGCCATTCCAGGGAGGATACGCAGACATGGAAAAAGGATTCCCCTTTCCCTCAGAACCGACAATACCAGTTCCGTCCCCCGCCCTAGTAGAAGCCTAGTTCACGTCGGAATGAGGTCCAAACATTGCATCATGGCTCTCTGGTCTATTTGGGACAGTGGACTGGATACTGCCCCCTGCAGTACAATCCTAACTTCTACACTTACCTTGATCAAAGAATTCTCCTCTCCTATACTAATACACACCTGAGTGAGATCACGCACACACACACAACACACTTCCTCCAGGTCATTAATATTGTGAAACAGCATAATCATTTTAATCTTAAGTGTTATCAAAACTAGTATTATTTAAAAACGTTGCACAAACAGCTGGATAAACGTCGAGCAGAGACGGTGTACTGATGTACAGGGTAGAAGGGTTGACACAGAAAGGGCCAGAGTTGTAAGCTGCCCGTGGTTGTCTAAATCTGGATGGGCACCTACGTCGCAGAACCGAAATACACCCCCGTACTGTGTGGGCCCTACTGACGTCAGCCAAGATGGGGTTTGGGGGCTGGTAATGAGGTGTTTTGTAGGCCATTTATATTTATGGAACAGTGAACAAGCCTGTTCAAAGTATAGCTTTCAATCTGATGCATGAAGGACAGGAGGTATGAATGAAGGATGGAAGATACATAAATGTGACGGAAAGGAAAAAATGAGTTGCAGCATTATCGGGAACACACTATAACAACAGACAGGGAAATGTACGGGAAGGCAACTGGGAAATGTCTGCACTGTGAAATAAATAAAAACAAATAAAAAGAATCCTCTTGAATACATACGTTACATTATATATTGCATGACAGATAGAGATAGAGGCATCACCTTCCCCAGCCGTTTATCTGGTTCCCACTGCGCAATGTGTCGTCGGAGTGATGTATTTTCTGTGTCATTATTGGACGTCAAATTTCGGTCCACTGAAGAAGGGGTTGTTTTGTTACGCCAGGCGACGTCTTTTTTCCGACGTCTACCAAACGTCTGATGTTGAAGTCCTTCGGAACTCTGACATTTTTTTGCAGCGTCTGAAAAATGAAGTGAACCGATCAGTGGGTATCTCTCTCCACACGCTCCCTCTCGCTCGCATGCTTTTGACCCATCCGGGAGCCAGTGAACACATGCACACTTGAACACTCCCCCTGTCCACATTTATTGTGTACCGGTCGGGATCCGAACCAGCCATCCTCTGGTTACAGGTCCAGCTCCATAACCAGTAGACCACATGCCAGTGCAGTCACACACAAACACAAAGACACAGACACAGACACACACAGACACAGACACACACACGCAAACACACACAGTCGCACAGAGGAACACACAGACACACACACAAACAAAGAAGATATGCCTAGGCCAATTATTTACTGAACGTTTCCCACAAACTGCATTTCCAAATAAATAAACAGATAAATGTAAAAAAATAAAAAAATAACTTCAAATAAATAAACCACGAAATGTAAAATAACAACATGAAACATGATGTACAAATATTACATCATGTATACATTTCCTGCACCTGTCATAGGCATCCAAATGACGTCCAAAAAATGTAACCGGTTCAAAAATGTTGTCTAAATTTGATATCACATTTGAACTATAAATAGCCCTTACACGGAGGTCGCACGGCCATCAACATTAGACTTCAGTAGACGTAAAAGAAAAAGGACGTTGCCTGGCGTTAAAAAACAACCCCTTCAGTGGACCGAAATTTGACGACCAATAATGATACAAAGACGACACTCCGACGACACATTGCGCAGTGGGATCATGTATACATTTCCAGCATCTGTCATAGGCGTCCAAATGACGTCCAAGAAATGTACCCAGTTCAAAGGTGAAATGTTGAACGACAATATGAAGTCCAAGTTGGGTCATGGTTTGAAAACCAAATATGGACCTAGTTTGGACATCAAATAGAAGTCCAGAATTGGTCATGGACCAATGGACCAGATATAGACATGATCTGCACGTCTCTCCAACGTCCAATGTTAGGTGGGTTAGCTTGTATTCTTACTAATCTTGTCTGCAATAAATTCACTTTTTTTTCTTTTGCCGGATGGTAGGCAGCCAATCAGTTTCCCACAAGAGCTGTGATAATCATGGTGTATAGAATCAGAGTGCCTTCAGAGTATGCATCTCCTCTCCGATACCAGACAGAGAGAGAGAAGAGAGCATTTAAGAGACATTAGTCTGCTTCATGGCCTCGCACCCTCACCATCCACACAAATCATCGGCTGCTCCAAACACCTCGTTGTCGGTTGTAACACACCGATAGCTGTGGGGGATGTTTTTCATGGTTACATAACCTGAAACAAACGGTGAGATTCTTTCAGAGGTGGGCCGTGCTCAATTTTCATTGACGAGCCACAGAGATCTGCTTGTGCATTTGGTCCTTTAATATCATAAAGCCTTTGTTTTTACGTTCATACTTAATGGATTGGCTCAACTGATGACATTATTGTGCTGGGCAGGTACATTGCTGGATCAAAGCGGTCTCTACGACGAAGAGGCCAACTCACCCGAAAGTTTACAAAAGTAAGTGTGGTTTTGTCACAGAAAGGAAGTGCTCGACATAATTGGGAACACACACGCATCTAAAGGCACTTCAGCCCTATGCCTTTTACATACACAAAGACACCCCTTTGTCTTTGTATGTGCGTACTGCATTTCATTGGGGCTGAAGTGAAAACGTCAACAATGATAATTGCTTGCATCCATTTGCAGTCTTTGCCTATCTGACTGATACCATCCCTCCCCCCCTTCAACCTTTCCCTCAATATGTGTATGGTGGTGCCTGCCCCCCCTCCCCTTTAGGGTGATGGAGAACGAGGAGGCCAGGAAGGAGTACCTGGTGTTCCCTCCTAGCAAGGCTCAGAGTCACGGAGGTGGCGGCGGGCAGAAGGGCCGCAAGATTCCCCTGAAGGGCAACGGAAGGCGCATCGACTACATCCTGTACAGCGATGAGGGCCTGCAGCCGGACTGGAAGCTGGTGAGTGCTGTCTCATGGGTGGAAAGGTCCTCACCTGATGCCTATTAAACCTTTACTGGGTCACCTTTGTACAGCAGCAATTTATTCCATTACTAAAATCAACCTGATTTTAGTCATGGCCCGCCGAATCCTGAACTTGAAAGTCTCAAGAATAAATGTGCCCATCCACGATTCTCTCTGAGTAATTGTATTCTTAATCGCAGCTTTTGAAAATTCTCCAAATTATGCAGCTTTAACTGTAGCTACAACTCCAGCCACTAGAGGCTTTGAACGTTAAAACATACATAGTGCAGGTTTAGCCACCCATTCTTGCAATTGGTGATTTATGCTTCATCAAACAATCTCCTACAATGCATGAATTTATTCAAAGCCTCGTAAAGCACAGGGAATTGCATTCATCATGTCGTTTTAGGACCCGTTTTAGCCCTTGGCTCTTTGCTGCCCTTTCCTTTGGACATGAGTGCAGAGCTAAACCCACAGACCAAACCCAGACATGAGGAGTGCAGTATGATCACTGCCAAGCCAAACTGTTATGCTTCACTTGCTCAATTAAATCCTAAACCATTGTCATTGAGCTGCCACCTTGTGGTGGAGTGTAGCTACTGTAAATGGTTGCGTCCTGCCACAAATCGTGTTTTTTTAGGTTCATTATTATTGATTATTATACATGTTTTTTGTTGAGAATATTATTTTGAAATTCAAAGCCTGCACATAATCTAAACTCATGTCATGTATTGAATTGATGTATTGAATCGCAGATGCAGCTGAGCTCATATGTGCAGCCTGATGATGCTCAAACTGAGTGTGTTGCTAACCGAAACCCATCCCATCTTCTTCCTGCTACAGGACATCGAGGAGTTCAGCTTTGTGACGCAGTTGGCCGGCATCACTGACCACCTTTCAGTGGCCGCGCGATTGGCCGTTTCAACCGGCGAGGAGGAGCCTTAGGGGGCCGTACATTCTCTTGCACTGCCATCGATACATGGAGGAAGAGACAAGAAGAGATACATGATGGAAGAGACAAGAAGAGATGCATGATGGAAGAGACAAGAAGACCGGGGAGAGAAATTTGAATACAAATGAGCAATTGAAAGATGGCGGAGAAGCGAGAAGGCCCCGTGTCTATTGAGAAACGCCAGAGTGCTGGACGGATGGACGGGTTGACAAACTGATTAATGGAGTTACAGGCCTGGGTTAGGGGGGTTCACGTTAAGGGGAGAGGCAACAATGGAGTGATTTAAAAGAGAGAGTTTATGCCAGAAGGTAGATAAGCAGGGAATTTGTATTAATGGTGTGATGAACGTTTTTCATACCCAGACAACACATACTCATGGACACACACAAACACACTCACAGAGGGTTTGAAAAAATGTGACAGATAACATCTTCTGATGTCAACGACAAATGGTCACTATTTACGAATTTATTTACATTGAGTTAAGGCTTTACTGTCACACAAACTCTCTCTCTCTCTCTCTCTCTCTCTCTCTCTCTCTCTCTCTCTCTCTCTCTCTCTCTCTCTCTCTCTCTCTATCTCTCTATATATATATATATATATATATATATATATATCTGTCAGTCTCTCAATCACGCACACACACACACACACACACACACATTCAGACACACACAAATCAACCTTGCATGGTCCATGCTGGATCTATACTATATGTCTGACCACTTTCTATGATTTTACCTCTGGAACTTTCTGATTCTCATATAATACAATGGATGACTAGAGAACACAAAGAGGATACTGAGATTGTCTTGTACAGCAACGGTAGGCCTATAGCTGTGGCCCGCACAATGAGAGGCATTGGCCACTACGCTATTTGACCTTTGTGCCGATTGGTTGGTGTTCGTCTCTTCAAGGTCATTGGTCAGTTTACCTGTCAGTTTTCACCTTACTTCTCCTGCCTTGGTCCCAGGAACCTCAACTAAAGTGTCTTTTTTCTAAAAGTCTTTCTAAAAAAACTTAAAAAAAAGATCAATCTAGAACAGTTTTTATGGTCACTGCGCCATTTTTGTAGAGAAGTACAAATGCCTGGTAATACTTTGTGGTTTATTATTTATACTTAATTGTATTGTATAAAGAGGTCAAATAAAACAATCCGCTTGACTGGAGAAAGATTGTTTTTGATACAATGCAAAGCTTGCAGACTGTTTTCAACCATTTTGTAACTGGTGGGAAGTGACAAGGCGAGAAGGACATTTGAACTAAATTAATTAGCTGATTCCTTGCTTGTGTTGGAATGGTGGTCATGACTGCATGACGAGAGCCTGGTGAGCAATCAAACAATACGACGGTTGTTTGAACTCAGAATTTATAGTCATTTATAGTAAAGATCTGCGTTTCCCCTGGAAATACAAGCCGACCCAATGGGACATTGCTGCATGTGGAATGCTAACCTCTGCCGATAACATTAACTAAACACACATAAGCAATATGTAAAAATACACACACACACACATATATACAAACAAAAACATGTAAATATACAGTATGTACCCTTACATCGCATACAATATACAGAAGGCTTGCATGTAGACGTGCACGCTCGCATGCACACACAAACATTCACATTCACATATTTGTGTTATTATATACAATGTCAATAGTGCAACCCCAGCAGGCAAAGGACAGCTCTCTCTCTATTGCCTGTGTTTTGGACCACCGCCATTCCTGCTTGTTCTCAAACAGTAGAAAGAGCTACACACACACACACCATCTTGAGTGTATGCACTGTGTGAGCAGATGGGGTTCTGTGATTTTCAATACCCCACCTGTACCCCTAACCCCTCCACATCTGTAGCAAGGCATTTATACTTTTTTAATTCCCAGTCCAAGGCCACCCTCACACACACACACACACACACACACACACACACATGGACACAACAGTACATAAAATACTCTGAGGATATCCACACACATTTTGAGCGATCTTGGGTAGAGTGGTGACGTGTGCTTAAGAGTTTATTCGTTATTATAATGATCTGTTCATTTTATCTTGTTTATCACCCTGTCCAAACTGCCAATCAGGACAAGGCAAAGCAATTGTGTATTCACTCCCTAAAAAAAACTAAACTATATCTCAGATGCTGTGTGATTGCCTCTGATTGCCAATGTTTACACTGCAGCCTTCGGCCTGTTTGCCTGTTTCTTGGCACTAGAAGGATGCATGCCTTTTGAGGGACTCTTTACACAAGACCAGATGTGTCACTTTTCAACTGCACATTCAACATCACTGTTTCACACTTTAAGTTATGGACAGTATCGTTTAAATCTGTATTGCAGATGTGTTATACAAGTGTGTATGTGCACTCGCGTGTGTGTATGCTGAATCCATGTCCACCTGAATATTTTTATTCTCGGTAACCTCAACTGGCTGCTTTGACTCTTCTTTTTTCTGTCTCTTCATGATTAGCTTTCTTAGATATG
>NC_079420.1:17721811-17771811 GCF_026213295.1 Gadus chalcogrammus
GGCTGGAAGACGTCCGTTTCCGAGGTTGGGTGGCGTCCGTTGCCAACCCAGAACAGGCCAGATGCATTCCGTGCAAAAGTAGCCTACATTCAAGCTCGGCACCATGGGGCCACACACAGACCCCAGCCATTTCTACGTTTTGCATCTCTGCCCCGGCGCCACCGCCGCAGACGGTCCGCCCTGCTAGCACTGACCTGAGGGTAGCATTTGGTGCGACACCAACACTGAAAGCGGAGGTGTTGTGGATTCTAAACACAGTGGTCAAGCACCAGTCCTACAACTCGAATGAGGGGATAGGACATCTCTTCGGTTTGATGTTCCCTGACTCTCAAATCGCGAGCACCTTTGCTGCTGGAAGGGACAAAACGGCGTATATAACTCGCTTCGGACCAGCGCCTTTCATCCGAAACGAGCGAATCTGCAGCGTCAACAAGGCTGATTTTGTTATGATATTTGAGACGTTGAACCACGCCACTAAAAGCAAGCAACTTGACGTGCACGTCCGATATTGGGTCGGAGATCGAGTGCATTCCCGGTACTTGGGCTCGCAATTCATGGGGCCCCACATATATGGGGGTAAAAGGGATGATGATACATAATATTTTTCAGACAATATGCAGAATCTTTTCACTTACGAATTAAGACGGTCGGCTATTTTTGCCAGCACGCCACCCTAGCCATATTATGGGCGACCGTGTTCCCCTTGGCTGTGATTTGAACTTTGAATTCCTCATAGGAGTTCATAATAATACATTGCTCGCCTTGGATGAAATACACCGCTCTTGCGCGATTTATTTTGCATAAGGGTGAGTCAAATGACGCTAGAAACGCCCCTTTTATGTGAACGCGCATTGAACCTAAAGCGGAAAACCTGGTTCAACTAATTTAATCTAAAGTGAGCGTCGTGGTACCATTTAACTGTGATTGCGAGTTGCGGCTCTGTCGAGCCAGGTTTTCCCAAGAAAGCCTGGGTATGTTCAACGAGGTTCGTGGTACACCCCCCAGGTCTTACTGAAGGCATTTATTTAATGGTGAAAATATTGTTAATCAGTGGCGTAAATATCGACGGTGCAACCGGTGCAGCTGCCCGGGGGCCCAGACGCTGTCACCCCCCTCTCAACAACTTACAACTTGTGTGCACCATAAATACGTGCTGGTGCACCCAAATTAAAAATGTAGGCGCACCACTGCACCCAAGGAAAAAGTTAGTCTGGAGCCCTGGAGTATCACTTTATGTTCAATAAACAGACAGAAAGTAAACTTGAATGAGTCTCATTGAGTGATACACATGCTATGCTTGGGTTGTAATACAGCGTGGTGATCCCCCCCACCATCGCGGGTTTAAGGTCTTAAATTTCATTCAAGGTGGTATTAAAAAGGTCTTAAAAAGTCTTAAATTTGACTTGCTGAAACCTGCAGATACCCTGTATTGGTTTACTTCACATCCGCCACCCGTCCATTTCTCCTTACTTTTATTTAAGGTGCAATCTTGTCGTCTTTAATTCACCTCTCAGAGGGACTTCCCCTCATCTCCACCTCTCAGAAGCCCCGCTGCCTCCCTCCTGGTCCCACCCTGCTTTGCCTCCTCCCGTCGAAAGTTGTTAGCCCAGCTGCACTTCAAAGAGGCTCTGTTGCTGCAAGACAGAGAAATGCTATTGGCAGGCTTGTCAACATTTCACTGTGTACACACGCATACAAACACAGTGTGTGTCTATGTCACTCTGATGTCCTTTGACAGTTGACTCTCACACACTGACTAAAACACTGCGCCAGGTGTGAAATTCCATAAACAGAGTTTGCGTTTGTGTGCATGGATTTGTGTGTTCTTTCCCAATTGCATCCTGATTCTCGTCATATACTTGGATATATGTGTGCAAGGACTACAGTCACTGCGCCTTGCGGTTTGTGTGACTCTTTGTGTGCTTGTTTTGTGATAGTGTGTTTGTTTTCCTTCAGCAGAGGAACCTGGAGGGCTACGTTGGCTTCGCAAACCTCCCCAACCAGGTCTACAGGAAATCTGTGAAAAGAGGCTTTGAGTTTACCCTCATGGTGGTCGGTGAGTGAAACAACCACACCTGGTTCTGTGTGTATGTGCCCTATAGCATTCTACTGGAATTGTGTGTGTTTGAATGGGATCATTCCCTGTGTGTGGACGAGTTAATGCGCAGGGATGTTTGCTTGTGTGTCTGTCGTTGTCTGTCTGTTAGTGTCCCTATGTTGTTGTATATTTCCATCTACAGCTTTGCACACACAAAAACCCACCTGTGTCCACCTGTCTATGTGTGTGTTCTCATATCTCAGCGCAGGTGGGTCTTCAAATAGGTTTATGGGAAGCCGAGGCATGCTCGGTATCCGGTACTCTCTCTGGCTCGCAACACTGCACCCATTAAAAGAAATCTGGCCTTTTCTTAATTTCCCTTGGTGTGAGAGTCGTTTTTTGGATGCCTACAAAAAATACAGTCACAAGCGGACAGAAAACCAATAGTTCTTTTACTTATTGGGTCTTTATCAAAACTACGAAGGCCACATGGCAGCGTAGTAGCAATGGAAAAGTTGTCTTTAGGCCGAGAACAGGAACAAACTGCTGCGAACAGAGGTTGGGGACTGAAAACTGGACTGTGGAGGAAAAACGTAGACGAGAGGTGGAGGAAGAGATGTGTATGGTTAGACACACACACACACACACGCACACATACACATACACACACACACAACCAGGCTGGTACCCACACACTAATTAACGCATACACACTTGCACACACGGATCAGTGACTGAGGCAGAAACGACAGGGGCATTGCATTGACTTATTGAACCATGTGTGCTGTCCCCCAGTAATGAACACTGTGCACAACACAGATAAACAGAATGGCTTTTCCCTTTAGTTGAACTTGGGGAAATGTAAAGTACCAATATTCATACCAGGGTTTTTTCTGATACATACGGTTGTGACATCGGATTATTAATAATTGTTCTTGTGCACACCAATGTCACAGACTAATGGCATACCAAACCTTGACCAAAACAGCCATCCTTAACCTGATACCAAGCCTAAGCTAAACAATGTTGGCAATATGCCTACACTTCACAATCCTTAATCTAATGTCTCAACTTTAGTTAAGACCTAACTCACTATCGGAGGAGGGTAATTACATTTATACAAAACCTACATTCCAGTACCCTATGTGTTCTATTAATGTTTGTTAAAAAAAAGAAGTTATATTGTTGCAACTGATGCTAATTCAGGAAGAAGGGTAAATGCGAGTGTGGAGGTTGGCGGAGGGGGAGGGGATGCACTAAAGCTTTCCAGCTGACTAGATCCTGTTTGTAGGCCCTGCTCCACATGTAGTCATCGCTCTCCTTTCTCCCTCTCTTTTCTCTCATTCAATTGGCTCCCTGCCCGGCATTATACCGGGTTCAGCACGCAGCAACAGATGCTCTGGCTTCCCATGGTTCATTGAAACCGGGAGAAGACTGAAGGGAAGGACCTCTGATCCTCTATCAATAGCACCCATGTTGGTGTAACCTGCTGCCCCCTCATGATCATTGCTTTTAAACTCTGTTTCCATTGTAATGACCTTATGTAGACAATCTGTCATGACGTGCATAAGTAGCCCGTCCCATGTGGGATGAGGAATCAGTAAAGAAACAACTAGTCACTTCACACATACTCATGCACTCAACAAATCGTTTTACTGTCGGCTTGTGAAATGCTGCTTGGGATAAATCAAGTTCTGCTTTTTCTGAAAATCAAAGGCAACCCACAAATGTTAAGTTTATATTCTTAATCCATCTTTTTCAAACCCAGGGAGGGATAACATTTTATTGTGCCTTTCAGCTTTTTTAAAGCTAATAAAGTATGGCAAGAAAATATATATTTTAATTTGATAAGAGTTACGCCAAAGAAGACGGAAATACAGATTTTGTCTCTGAATTGTGATGCAGAGATCTGTGGCTGTGCTTCAATTTCCTTTAATCAGCCCTGCCATATATCTTGCAGGGTTGAGCTTGTTAAAGGGGTGCCATGTCAAGCTCGGGGTGAATGTGTAGCTTTGGAGACTGGGCGATGTGTCTATCTGAGGGTATGTGTGTTCGGACATCCCGCGTCAGCGCAGTGTTGCCCGTCTTGGCCGACGGCGTCGCGTCCTGCTGAAGTGTCGGGTTCACAGGCGGGACCCAGTGGGGATGTTTCCGTCTGTCTGTCACTCCCTTGGATGGAACGCTCAGGAATGCCACCACAATTTTGTCGCCCCATCCCGCCTCCCTCTCTCCCTAGCTCTTTCTCTCTTTCTCTAGCCTCACTCTCCCTGCCTTTCCTTGCCTATCATTTTTTTTCCCCCCCGATACGTCACTCTCAATCTTTTCCATCTTTATATCCCAATTTCTTTCCTCTCTCTCTCTCTCTCCCCCCCCCCCCCCCCCCTCCCTCCGTGGGCCTGTCAGGGAGAGGAAACGCTTGCTTCCTGAGGCTATGGCTCCAGCTGGCAGCTTGAATAGGAACTCCTGGAAAGAGCGGAGAGATCCAGCGCCAGAGCATGGAGAACAACAGTGTTGCCCTATAGCAGCCCATGGTCTCACTGGTCCAAGGATGCTGTGTGGGGGACCCCATTTCCCACCGGCATGTGGCGGCCATCATCCACAGGCGGCTTTGAGTGTGCGCTGTGTGTTGTTATAAACCAAGGCACCGCCTGGCACCTTCACAGCACACTTCACTGCAGCCATCCCGTAGGGTACATGCCTGATTTGTGTTCTGTTTGGAACATATCATTGTAATAAGTTGATCCAAAAGCTATCGCTAGTTTTAAAAGGTCTCCGATAGCCATCAGAAAACTGTGAAAGATGGCTCCAGAGGATGTGACTCAGTTTAATTTTCATTTAAATTCACATGGCCGAATTAATGGTAGGGATATGTTCCCTATGGATGACTGAGAGAACCTGATGGTACTCTGTGAACTTAACACCCTTCCCTGGACCAATGCCCAAGAGCCTCGACCAATGACTATTATGAGCGCAGTGTTTATCTATGGTTTGTATTATTGAATCTGCTGCTTGCATTCCACTGGTCTGGCAGGAGTTTTAGTGTGTGTGTGTGTGTGTGTGTGTGTGTGTGTGTGTGTGTGTGTGTGTGTGTGTGTGTGTGTGTGTGTGTGTGTGTGTGTGTGTGTGTGTGTGTGTGTGTGTGTGTGTGTGTGTGTGTTAGATTGTTAGATCAGTCCGTTTGACAAGCTTAAGAATAACTGCGGGTGTTGCCTTCTTAATCCGTAGACACAGACATCTTGCTTATCCTGTCATTCACTCTGTTTCTCTCGCAGCCTCTTATCTACCAATCTTTTCTAATGACTTACTCTCAGGCATCTTTACTTAAACACGTGAACTCAGACTTCTGTCTGAGTCAACAGACGCCCAATAACCCACTAATGTGTCCCGCTAGAGGCGCTCAGGGTACCTCTCTTCCGTCTGTAGGAGCCTTAGGATTTATGGCTTACCTTTTGTCTCTATTATGGGGGGAGAGTGGGATGGGGAGAGAGGCTGTTTGCACCGTACTGGAGTCAGTTCATAAACCTGGCCCACCATGAATGCATATATCCCCTGGCCTCAAAGGCACAGCAGGGTTAAGGGGTGGGGCGGCTCTGTTCGGATCAGCTGCAGGCATCTCTGTCTACGTCACTGTCTCTAAAAGTCTTTTTATAGAAGTTATTCCGCTTCTGCTTCGCACATCATCTCTATCGCTCTCTGGGTCAACCAATCAGACTGGCCAGTGACATACATTACATTCTGAGGCGTGTATTTGAGAGTGTGTGTGGACCTGTGGATGCAGATCCTTATCTGGGTCGAGGCCATGACCTTTGCTCTCCCTAGTTGCAGAGGATTTTGGCCAGGCAGGATGGCCACAACAATATGGTCTGCAACCAAATGCTCACACACAATACACATTTGCAGCAGTCAGTGTGTTTGTGTCCGATGGCCCCACCAGGATGTTGGGGGTCGGGCAGCTGTAGCCTGAGCACTCAATCTGAACATTAGCGCTAAACAGGAAGATCGGGGAGGGAATGCTAGGAATCTCTCCAACTCCAACAATTTGTTTATTTACCCCCTGTTTGTCCTTCTTAAACTGAGGCATTTTTTATATTCATACTGTTTTCCCCTATATTATTTAAATCTTTCTATCAGTTGATGATTCATATAAACGATTACTCAGAGTCCAAGTTAAAGAGTAACTGATATAAGATTCTAGATCTTTCTTTCTGGAGACAGCGTGTGCAGTGTGATTAGAGATGTGAGCTCACTCTGTTCCAACCGTGAGCGGTGCCAGAACCATTGGTGGTCAGTTAACCCCCCAAACTCATCCTTTGGCGTTTGTGTGCAAAGGAAGGCCATCATTACTGGACTACTGCCTCGCTGCTGCGAAGCCTGAAGACTATCCTCCAACCACTGACACGGCCTTATTTGTAGAGCTGAAATGACTAACAAGAGAGTTTGAGAGAGAGTGGGGTGGGGAGAGAGGGGTTTGGCATCAGAGAGTAGGAGATGGAACACTGAATCTTTGGGCTCCCTGGTCGAGGAGTAGGCATGTGCAAATGCTGCCTATACGGCAGGCTTTGGGTTTAAATCCTGAGCTGTGGTCCCGTGTCACTTTAAAACAGCAATCCTAGACAATAAGGTAGCTAGGTGCTAATGAAAATGTCAGCAAAAATTGAGATTTTTAATGTTGGCACAGATTTCGTCACAGATGTCACCAGACTCACCACACAGATACCATTATTCCGCTGAGCAGAGGGGAAGCTAATTGAGATGGCAGAGCCTCAGGGGAGCGAGAGTGAGGGACGAAGAGAGAGGCTCTATTTATAATTTGTTAGCATAGATGTAGAGGTTGCCAATGACTGTAGGTGGTCCGCAGAGATTACATAACAATTTAGTGTATTCTCATGTGTGCATTGTTCACAATATCGCGTCCGTCCGAAACAAATGAGTCAACATTTTATACGATTTTCTTTAATTGTTGTAAAATGCAACAATTATATTATTAGTAATATAAATATCTGTCCAATAAGGTCTTATTGGACAGATAGAGGACTGTTGGATCAGATTAACTTTTTCAATTAGAAGTGTCTAATTAAAAAGATAATCTGATCGAACTGTCCTCTGCAATCCTGGCCACTATTGGCTGGTTCTGCTGCTGGTTTAGCTGCAGTCGCGCCATCACTCTAACTGACACATTCAAGGCAAAAGCTAACAGGAGAGGAATGACCCACGTGTGTTCAGGAGCAACGGCATCTTGGCATATCTCCACTTTCACACAGGCCAAAGAAATGGGACTGCCGCCGAAGCTAAACGTTATCCATACACTGACACCTCACTGTGATGATGACATAACCCTCCCTTTCTTGCAGAACCGGGGGGGGGGGGGCTTTCCAATTTACCCAAGGTTAAGCCGAGTTGGTATTTGGTCATCATTTAGGTGTGTGTGTGTGTAGCTGTGTGACTGTCCATCTGTGTTTGCACTCATAAGACTGTCTCACTCCGAATATTCGACCAGTCATCATGCCCCTATGAGGTAATGGCCAAGGGAGCGGTTGATACGGTAGGCGAAAGCACTCTGTCTAATTTGACCTACTACATCTGCACCTCAGTAGACATCAGTGGTGGTGAAGACTGGCAGAGACTGGAATCCACAGTAGGGATTGTGGGTCCATGGAAAATTGCCACATGTCGATGTAGATTACGCTGATGAATCCCCCCCCACTTAAATAACAGATGACAGTCCGTAATTATTTTGTAAGTAGCTATACGTCTGTTTATTATTAACAATCATGCAAAAAAAAAAATATTTTATAAGTGGGACACAAGGTTTTCTTATTGAAGTAGAGCTTTCAGTCATGCAGAGCTTGGAGAAGAAGCTACACCAGAAAGAAACCCAACCTTACCAAAACACTGCTTTGGAATTTTTCAGCAGATCCCTAATCAATCCACGAGACACTGGAATAACGTATGACCCAATTTTGACTTGGAGGGACTCCAAGCCTCACATTTAACATTGCGCACAAAAATCTTGCAGCTTGGCAAGGCTGTAGTAGGAATCCATCTTTTAAGCTCCTCCAGAAAACGGTTTGATGTCCACTCCATGAAATGACTCCTTTCTAATGCATGCGCTGCATCTGTTTTGCATTATTGGTACAGAGAACATTTTATTCTCTCCGCACAATATGGATGGACCGTTGTAAAAAAGTTTTATATCATCATGTGTCAGAAAGGTTTGATGTTATAATCTGTCAACCCAGAATAACCTTGGTCATCCCAACTCACATTGAGGGGATGCAGTTTGTGCAGACCTTTTCTCGGTTTAGGGTTCTTGGCATCGGTTGACGGAAGGATGTAATTATAAGTGAGTTAAGTTATCCCTAACCCCTCAACCAATGAATGTAAGCTTGGTATTCTTGACTGCAGTTTTTGACGAGGCAATGTTGTGCATATGTCACGCTGCTGTTTTGCACTTGGATTCCAAATGCTCTTACCCCAAGCGTGATTATGGAGAACCACTTGTGGGTATAGAGAGAAAGAGAGACATTATATGGTAACTGAGGACATTCTTTCAACAATGGTAAAAGGCAGTGTACAAAGAGGAAGGCAGGAGTGGATGAGAGGGAGACGGAGAAAGGAAAGCGCAGAGGAAATGTTTTATGCACTCCATCTGAGAGCTTTTCTTGCTGGCAGACGAACTCCTGACCTTTACCCCCCACATACAATGAATCTACTTTAGTTCCTCTGCTCTAACCCTGTCCCTCCAGGCCCTGTGTGAGTCTTTGTGCGTGTGCGTTATGACTGTTAGATAAATGTGTCACTCTTGTAGTGGTGTGTCCTTGTCTTCTTGCTGATGTGGTTCAAAGTATGAGCATATTATTACCATGTTTAGTTCCCACAGTCAAGCAATGTTTAATTGCACTTGTTTACAATCTTTGTGTGTGTGTGTGTGTGTGTGTGTGTGTGTGTGTGTGTGTGTGTGTGTGTGTGTGTGTGTGTGTGTGTGTGTGTGTGTGTGTGTGTGTGTGTGTGTGTGTGTGTGTGTGTGTGTGTGTGTGTGTGTGTGTGTGCGTGTGTGCGTTCGTGCATACGCTTATCCTTGCAAATTCTGCTTTGTTCCCAGGCGAGTCCGGATTGGGGAAATCTACGCTCATAAACTCTCTCTTCCTGACCGACCTGTACTCCAAGGACTATCCCGGGCCATCCCAGCGCATCAAGAAGACCGTCCAGGTGAGAGGCCAACGAGCCGTCTTTGCAACGCGACTACCACTTCCCAAACTGACACAATGTTGGTCCTTTGTAGCCTGTCCCACTCACAGCCCCGTGAAGGGAACATTGAAGATTAGTGACAGACGAGGAAATAAAGTGATGAGATAATAATCAAACTGCTTTCAACGATCAAGCGTTATTATAGCTTGAACTAATGAGGGCAGAGGTAGGTTGCAGCAAAAAGTTAAAATGCAACTGCTAAGTGTAGTTGTAAAAATGTGTTTATAAAAGAGACTTTATTACCACACAGCCAAGGTCGTTCTGGGCGACACACAGGTATATACGCAACGGTAAAGTAGGGAAATACCATGGCGGTCTTCCTCAAGTGTTAATGGGCTATGACGGTGGTAGGAGAGAAGCTGTAATGGAACAGGGTTTTTTCTGTTCATTTTAACTCAAAAAATGTATTCTCCCCGCTGCACAGCGAGGCCTGTGCTGCTTGTTGTGGATCAAAGTTGGAGACAGAGCAATTTCTGTGTTGGTTTTGGTGTAATTCCTTGCAAGGTTTTAATTACAAAGTCCTCTTCAACAGCTGTTTTAGGTTGCAGTGAAATACTATGTAGGGATTTGTTGTGTTTCTCAAAAGTTGTACTCTGGATGAAGCCAGCCAAACCATTTCAGATGCCTCATCAGGATTGTAAAATTCTCATCGTTACCCTCCTCAATGTAATAGGCCTATTTTATTAAATAGAGTTGAAGTTTGTTAGCTATGTTTATTGACAAAGTAGGATCCATTCAAATTGTCGACTCATTGTTCAATCCTATATTCTCGGGCTCTCCTAGGGTACCCCAAAAACCAGCCCCATGTTGTTAAATGGTTGGCCCTCTTCCTGACAATCTCTTACTCATTGCTCTCTCTCTACAATTTTGTGTCTTTAAATTCATCAAAATCAACAATATAGCAAAACACATGACAAGGGCGGGGCAATCGGCTACCTTCCAATCATGACCTGTTCTCTAAGTGAAATATACAAAAAAGGTGGAGCCTCTTATTTCCTATTGGGTTAAGGTTATACAAAATCAAACTGCCTGCACCCTCTCTAGATTGGACAGTTGGCGGGCTGTGATACCTGGTTGTGATTGGCACACAAACCAGTTGGTCTGTGGGGCATCTGCTGTTTCACTGATATGTCGAAGAAGGCCATTTAATGCTAATCCCAAATGCTTCCTGACCAACTCCTCAGGGAGCGAAAGAGGTCGGGCAAGGAGGGGGAGGGGGAGGGATAGGATGGAGGTGAAACCATCGTGACTGTTAGATCAAGAACAGTGGGGCGTCGGGGACAAATGTTTGTCAGGAATCGGGATAACAATAGGAAGAAGACAAAACCTATTTACTGAACAACTAACAGTGGGGGTTAGTGAAAGGGATATGGCTGGGAGTGCACGGAGTGAAACCATATTAACTGTTTAAGAATGAATATATTGTTCTTCATTATCGTATTTGAAGGATTTTTTTTTCATTCTTTAACTGCCTCATTCAATGAGGTTAAAGGTGTACTAGGTAGGATTGAGTGGCATCTAGCGATGAGGTTGCAGATTGCAACCTCACCAACTGTGGCCTGTAAGGTGCCAGTAGGTACTTCCCAAATGAACACTTCATTGGATTTACTGCATCGTGAAGCAAAGTGTCTAGTTAGGTAGTTCCTGCATAGATAAATGAAATCTTTTTAGTTTATTAGTCTCTAAAACTATAGGTCATAGCCTACCAGTAAGATATTGATTCTTCTCATTTTGGGAGCGTTTTATCATGGCCGATGTTGGCTACTTTATGCATATAAAGTAGCCAACATTGGCCATAAAACGCTCTCAAAATGATCATCTTCTAGAACGATGTGGCCGTTTTGGGCTCCTGTAGAAAGATGGCGCTCAAACAGGGCGTCTCCATGGAAGAGGACTACCTCCCTATGTAGATATAAAGGGCTCATTCACATTCAAAACACCATTCGTATTTTCAGGGGTTTATACACTTACTAAAGCGTAATTATGAATACATATATTTAGATAGATAGATGCCACTAAATCGACAAGCCTGACCCCTGAGTCCCCTCAAATTCTCTGCAGTTTTAAAAATGGTGCACATTGTTTCTTGGAGCCGTATCCATTCCAGCTGTTCTACACGACGCTGTTGCTTGATATATTGAAAATAAGTCTCTCTCTTCTACACAAGCGTCTCTCATCTTCCAGCCACCAGGGTTGCAAATATTACATACTATTTTGTCAGGGTTGGATTGTGCCATTTGATGCTGACCCATAACTATGTTGATTGGGTTTCTGGTGGATCGGGGGGTTCCACTCACTCCCTCTCTCTTCTACCGTCTCTCACTACCGTTCTCGGGCCCTGTGGCCGAGAACTATTTAATCCTTTTATGGTCATGACCCTCAGAAGAGTGCGGGGGTGGTGGGGGGGGGGGGGGTCACATCTGGAAGAGCAGCAGCAGCAGGAGGGGGAGGAGGGGTTGAAGGAGGAGAAGGCAGCAAGGGAGAGAGAGCAAGGAATGGCCATGCTTTGGAGGAAAGTGTTTTTGGTGTTACAGGCAGGGGGGTGTTAGAGGAGACAGAGGGTGGGGAGGTAACGAGGTGACTGGCTGCAGGCTGTAGGCTGCATTAGATTGTGTTCAAGGTTAAAGAGGTGATTGGGATTCAGGAGGTGATCCAGTGTGTTCTCTTGAGTCAGTCTTGTGTAGTTGGCATTTTATTTTGGCTAATCACTGTAATGTTTTGGAGATGGCTCTGGTAACGAGGAAACAATTTCAAGGTGTGAGAAAAAGTGTGGAAAAAAGGACGAGGATGTGAGTACATGATATAGGATAGTGGAAAAATCGATGTTTTATATTCATATTATCCATGTTATGTGGAGGTTGGGGCTATACTGAGGCGGAGAGAGAGAGAGGGGGGCTGGGAAAGGGCTGGGGGTGCCATCGGGGCCCCTTGGGGCCTGAGGGGGTCAGTAGCAGAGCAAGAATGTTCTCATGAAACGTAACACTATTCCCACATGCACTCAAACTCAAGAATCCCCAAATCAAGGAATCGCTCTCTTTTTTACCTGACAAAAACAAACCACTTCATGGATCTGTGCATATACACGGCCCCGCTCCACATATTTGTAGAAAGCAACAAATTACACAGCGGTCTCTTTTTTTATCGATGGACCTTAGTCATCTACGCACATTGCCTCAACCCGATCTCCTCAAAAGTCTCCTTCCTCAAAAGTCATTTTGAGGAAGGAGTCATTTTAACAGTTTCTCCTGACCCCCTGGCAGGGGTAAGACGTGATGGACTAATAAAATACTGCTTGTATGTTGACTACAGTTCAGTGTCAGTAGTATCTCTGTGCAAATTGCATAATTCTGCACGATAATGAAAGCACCTTTAGTTGTGTATCTGTTTATCTTTTGGTGTGAGTGTAATGCTGAGAAGACTGTTGATCACGTGTGTACGTAAATGTGGAATCCTCAGTTATTATTACTTGTGTCAAGGAGATTGTGCACCGACTGCACATCCCTGTAGGCAGGGGCTGAGTGTGAGGAAAAGACGTGAGGTCAGAGTATTTTTATTCCAGAAAGATCTATTCAGCTCGGTCGCGCTGCAACATTCTCCACAGCTTGGATTTCGTTTAAATGATGGTGTGGAGGCTCAAGACATTTTTGAGGTTTTCACTCTATCGGTTTCTTTTCTCGGAACGCCTTTTTAAACGGCAGATGTATTGTCGTTTTTCAGCATTCCGATTTACATGTTGACATTGCGCACACGCACACATCTCAGAGTATCTTGCCTGTCTGCGGTGCTGAATATACTGTCTTCGCTGTGAAACAAAGTGAAAAATGGACTATTTAAGGTTCTTTCGAAGTTCAAAAATGTCTGTGTGTTGTTTTTTTTTGACCAAGAGGCCTGGAGTTTGAGTGAAAGGGGGTGAACCTATAAAAACAAGCCGGTCCTGTGAAAGTATGCAGGGGAAAACAGCGACGGGAAATGGCAGCAGGGCTGGCTTCAGGAAATGACAACTCTGTCTCTGTGACTTGGGACGAGCGAGGAGTCGGCGTGTGATTGTGTGTTGTTGACAAAGCCTGATGCATTGTGGCGAATTTGTTGTTTTTGTCTGTATTTGTTGCATGTCAGGTGTCATTGTATAGGCGTGTAGAATAATTATCGATTATTTAAGATATTGCTGCATCAAATATCGCTTAACAAACTCAAGTACATTAGTACACTTTGTCTACCTTTTTACGGGGAACTATCTTGGCTTTATTCAAGTATATATGAACACGGCTTCACAGCATCATTCCAAGAAGGTGGAAGCAGATACGAAGCCGTACGAATTTTTGCGTTCTTCATGAGTCTTCCCAGTGACGTAATGGCACTCGAGTGGTTTAATAGAATGGGTGTCCATCCATGCATCAATCTTTCTACGTAGACGTTGTGGACTCTGGATGGATAAAGAGATGACGAGAGGCCGATATATCGGCAGCCAGCCATAGATAGGACACGTGCTGCCCGTCGCAGTGCACCTCCCACGCATCAGCATTCTGTGAAAGCCTCTCACCAACACTAACAATGCTCGCTGTGTTTTTGGACGAGCTCTCCGAACCTGTTGATATTTCCCCAGCTCTAAGTGGGAGGTCTGAGTACCATGCATGGGAATCACGTGTGTGTGTGTGTGTGTGTGTGTGTGTGTGTGTGTGTGTGTGTGTGTGTGTGTGTGTGTGTGTGTGTGTGTGTGTGTGTGTGTGTGTGTGTGTGTGTGTGTGTGTGTGTGTGTGTGTGTGTGTGTGTGTGTGTGTTCACAGGTGGAACAATCCAAAGTGCTGATAAAGGAAGGCGGTGTCCAGCTCACACTCACTATTGTAGACACACCAGGGTTCGGAGATGCTGTGGACAACAGCAATTGGTGAGATGATGCATAGAAGGAGGAATGGATACAATGCGTATTATGGATGAGCGACAAAGTACATCATTAGTCTTTATTTTTGATGGTCTTTTCATAATGATGTACCATCTGTGTCATCATTTACCATCAGTTTCCCACTCCCTTCTGATGATTGCCATGCATAATAGTCTGGGTTTTCCCTTCCATCGTGCAGCTGGCAGCCGGTCATCAACTACATCGACAGCAAGTGTGAGGACTTCCTCAACGCAGAGTCCAGGGTGAACCGCAGACTGATGCCAGACAACCGGGTGCACTGCTGCCTCTACTTCATTGCCCCCTCCGGTCACGGGTACGTAACGTCTGGATGGAGCAGAGAACACGCACGGTTGTAGGAATGTTGCTTAGGGCACACACAAAAAAAATGCTACTGTTTTTATAGGTAGAGAGCAGAAAATCTCTTGCTGTTTCACTCTTCATCAAGGACATCATATGCATAACCTATTCACTAAATCAATTAGTGTATCTGTTAAGAGATTATAAACCTTGTGTCTTCATGATTGTGAATGTGAATTGGTCCACAATGTTTTCAATCAGGCTTGGTCTGTCGAGTAATTTGTAACAGTAATACAACCCGAGCATAAATCCTATTGGTACACGTGTGTCAAACCAGTGGCACGAAGACTTCTTCAACTTTCTCTGCCAGAACTGCTTCTCCTTCGCTCCCCCATCTGTTGTATATATATTTATGTACTCCTGTACCGCGCTTCTCATGTTAAAACCACAAAGAAAACGAGCCCTTTAAAGTTCATCTGCCCCAGTACATTAAAGGGTTAGGGCCGGGGCTAGATTTATTATGTGTTGGGATGTCAAGTTTCTGGCCTTTACAAAAAGAAGAGTTTGATTAATTGAAATATTTAGTGGTTTTTTTTCCCCGAGATGCATAGCGATCGAATAACGGTAGTCCGCCTTCGGAACTGCAGCACATGGCCTGCAGGCATCAGACAATATAAATAACAAATGTCATGCAACCGGAGATACAGGGGCCCAACACTAGTGTGGGCCTCAGTGGAGGAACGTGTGTGCATGGAGGATGCTCACAAATGATACTGGACTCTGTCTGTTAGGAGCTAGGGCTGGGCCTGGGCCTCGTGTTACCTAGCCAAACGCTGAGCTACCGACGGAGACCTTATTAGTCATTCTTCCAAACCTGGGATAGCATGTGGGACCCAATAGGAAAAAGCACGTGGCTGTGTCGGGACAGACACAGCAATATACACATTTACCCATCCAAAAATCGACTTTAGGTCCGAAAGCGTGCAAAATAATTAGGCACCACTACGTTTGCACTCTGTGGGCTTCACTCTGTTTAAACAATGTGATTTATTTAAATTGTTTGGGTCGAGGATATTCTTATGATCTACCAGTGGGCTGCCTAAATGAATCAAATGTTATTCAGTACTGAAGCAGCATTTTAACTTGGGCCTAGGGTGGTTCCTTATGTTGTTCCACGTCTATTTGCGGAACACATGATTACACATCAAAGCATTTGTATTGCGCATCCATGTCCATGTGTGTGCGTGCGCATTGGTTGTGTGCATACGCCATAGATGAGCGGGTAGCCAACGAAAGTAGTTGACCCACAAAGATGACATAACGCCCACAGTCTTGCTCATGCTCTATCGACTTCTTCTCAGCACCATCTAACCATCGACATGTTCCAAAATGGAGCAGCAGGGAACCCACCCACAAATGAATACAGCCCCTACGTGGTACAGCCACTTGCCTCTGTCAGCCCTGTGCAATCATTCACTCAACATTCAAACGTTGAGATTTCTGTTGTGGCTGATATGTTGCCAACAACAGCTCACTTATTGAGCAATAGCTTTTTTTCTATACCCCAGTCACGATGGTGTGACAGATATACATGTGATTTAGGATATTACTTCCTATTATTTTGCAGAGGCATTTTAACATTTACTGTGATGTCTGAACTGTGTTTTGGCTACATCTGAAAATCCAGACAGAAGAAACACAGGAGTAAAAGGAAGCGAGTAGAATCCAAATGGGTTTGGATAATTGACAGCTTACCTGAGCAGACACGTCGGGCACGGAGCGACATTCTCTGTCAAAATGCAGTTGACCCTGGCCTATTGAGAACCACCATTTCACCAGCTGTCATTTGCTGTGTGACCATTCAAACATCTCCTCCTGCTTCCCCCAGTCCTCATTCTCTACTGCGCTTAGACACCCAGGCTCTCGTTTATCTAGCTAGGGACACGTCCCAGACACGCTCATAAAAATGCTGTATACATATTGCACACCTGTCCAGATCATCCTCATTGTTTTCTTAAAGAATAAACTTTGCGTGGACCTCAGTCCTTTTTTTTTAAAATGCACACACATTCTTCCTTCTTACCTCACCTTGCATAACCCCTCCTTGACCAGGGAACAGCTGTTGTGTTGCTGGTATGGGCTGGCAGGTTGTTGTGTGTCATTTAGAATTCCTGACATAAGTTATGCTCCTTTTTTACTCCCCCACAACTCCCTCCACACTCTTTACCCTACTTCCACTCACTCACTCACTCACTCACTCACTCACTCACTCACTCACTCACTCACTCACTCACTCACTCACTCACTCACTCACTCACTCACTCACTCACTCACTCACTCACTCACTCACTCACTCACTCACTCACTCACTCACTCACTCACTCACTCACTCACTCACTCACTCACGCACTCACTCACTTGTGTAGGCCATGTTGTATGCATAGTACATGCACCATCTTAAGCCCTGCATAAATATGCACACAAACATTTATAACCTTTTCAAATATTTAACATCAAATAAAATATTGTTTTGGTTTGAGACTAACCGCATCCTCCCCCACATCTCCAGTTACACACCAGCCCATCTCAGTGTCACGAATAGGCCCACTGTCTCTGAAGCCCACAAAACAAAGGACTGTGCCCATTGTCCCCTGCTCGCTCATATGGCAGGGAGAGGGAGACATGGGGATGGTGAACGAGGAAGGACCACTGCTGAAACACAATCCCACATAAGATGACCTAATGATCTTGGGGAAGAGCTACAGATGGAGACAAAATCTGTCACACTGAGTCATGTTGCTTTTGTAGTTCCCATTGTCCCCTTGCTAGTGTGGTGGTCACATACAGCGTTTTCCCTGGTCTGAGGGCCCTCTTCTGGCGAGTGTGTGAATTGCACCTGTCCCAGATGTTAATGCCATGAGTTCCGAGTTCAAAGGCTCCCCATAAGGTCCTGGTTAGGCTGTCGAGACGGTGCTTCCTTTTGGGTTGTATTTGTTTTAAGCGCTAATCCACCTCCCGCTTGGTCGGTGCCAGGGCTTTTCCACTGGCTCCGGCTGAAAGAATGCCACGACGTGTCGCGTTGAAACGGCGTGCCGTCTTACCAGACGTTGCTCTAATCGGACTAGTCTACATCCTACCAAGTGTGTCGATTTCAAAAGGTTACAAGGAAAACAAAAGCTACGAGGAAAGAACATGCACAATATTTCACTGATGCACGTTCTCATTCATGAATTATAAATATAACGTATGGTGATATCAGTGGGAATCATCTCTGTAGCTGATTTAAAAGCCACACATCAGTAAACCCTGCTCCGTATTCCGGTTCACCCTGACCTCCTTACTTACTGCACAAGTAGAAAGTGTCCTGCTGGGAACCGCACACCCTTAAAATAATCTTCTATTATAGAGTGCTGCTGACTTTGAAACTGGCTACAGGCTGAGTTGTGTGCGTCTCTAGTGCCTACCCATCCCATTAGAACTGAAAATACGATATGCATTATATATAATAATGGAATACTGAATATGAAGATAGGCATATGATTAATATATACAGAGATATACGTTATAGGATCCTGAGGAGATGACGTCAAGCAATGTGTTGGATGCAGACAGACGTCTGCTAGGAAGTGGGAAAATAGGCTGAAAGTAGCAGTCACGAAGAGAGCGGCGTTCAGGGATCCTGGTCAGGGAATGTCCTGTGCACTCTCAGTATCATTCATTCTGTCTGTTTTTCCTCCAGTCTGAAGCCACTGGACATTGAGTTCATGAAGAGACTCCATGACAAGGTCAACGTCATCCCTCTCATCGCCAAGGCCGACACGCTGACGCCCGAGGAGTGCCAGCTGTTCAAAAAGCAGGTGTGTGTGTGTGTGTGTGTGTGTGTGTGTGTGTGTGTGTGTGTGTGTGTGTGTGTGTGTGTGTGTGTGTGTGTGTGTGTGTGTGTGTGTTTGTGTTTGTGTTCGTCTCCTTTAATGTTGTAATCTCTCATTCTACAAAAATGCCATGTTACCTGTGCATGGTCATGAGCATATGTAATGATTCTGTTGGCTAGCTAAATTATGCATATTATATATGCATTTACTATCGACCCCAGTCAGTTGTTTCTTATGATATATCTTCTTAGAATGCCTCCCATGAATAAGTGTATGATGAGAAAATTATTCATATTAACGGTTATTCTCATCTATTGCCTGGAGTTTGACATAATCTTTTTCAAACTCCATTAAGTGTTCCACTTGCTTAAGTGGAAAACTTAATGGAGTTTTAAAGATATTGTGTTAAACTCCATTAAGTGTTCCACATGCTAAAGTGGATCAATGATAAGTTGAATATATAAAAACTAATGACGAAGAAGGATAATAGTCTGATGCTAGCCTTAGCTCAGGCCAATGTGTCTTCTGTTTCAAACAAGGCCTCTTCCATCCCTTAGATCATGAAGGAGATCCAAGAGCATAAGATAAAGATCTATGAGTTCCCGGACACAGAGGACGACGAGGACAGCAAACTCATCCGCAGGATTAAGGTATTCTTCTACTGCTCCTACAGGACTTCAGTTAGAATCCTCAGAGACCGAAACAACGCACCTTCTGTTTATTACAACATTGTGCAATAATATGCACGTATCGTTCTCTCTCAATAAAATTAAATAAGAAAATAAGGAATCTTCATGGAGGACGTGTTTCATGGTCTTCCATGGATAATGACAACCAAAAGGGGGAAAAGTTGTTTGTGGGTTCATAGTTGGGGGAGGATAGCAGAATGAAAGCAGGGAGTGAAATGGAAAGGTGATGAAGGAGAAATTAAGCTAGCTGTGGGTCGGGTCGATATCTGTCGCCTGGAGCAACCTCGTCCCAACTGCCGAGCCACTCCGTATCGAAAACCCTGTCAATACTACATGCATTTAGAGACCCAGTTGAATGAACTAACTCGGCTAATTAACCTCCATGGGACAGGAAGTCCCACTAAGGCCTGAGGCTAGGAGTTGTCACGCAGTGGTTGTCAGCCAGTTGATTACACCAAGTATATTACATTATAAACATCAAGAGGTTTTTTTTATACCTGGAGATGTAATGAGTCGTTTTGATGCACTTGAGTTTTGACATTTACTCAATAAATTCAAAATGGTTTGGTAGATGATCTGTGCTTTTTAAATATTCAATATTTCTATAATCCAGGAAAAAATGCCATTGGCGGTGGTGGGCAGCAACGTGGTGATCGAGGTGAACGGCCGAAAGGTCAGAGGTCGGCAGTATCCATGGGGCGTGGCAGAAGGTAGGCATAGCCCAGCCTCACAGCTCAAACAGACTCGAAGGAAGAATGTAGCATCTGTAATGCAATCCCTCGCCATACGCCCAAAAGAGATTTGTTTGCAATGACAACTACTACAATTTCATTTTACACTGCACTAAATAAGCACTAGGGACCGACAATGACCATGAAATAGGAACTGGCATAGATATGTGTGTGGTACTTACTAACATTCTCCAAACAATCCGAAAGCCTCCATTACCCCCGGTGCACTCTGCTCGACCATGTTCTTTCCAAATAGAGCAAAGTTGCCCTATTCCACCATGTTCTCGATGCAAAAGATTAAAAAAGGCAAGATGTGTATATTACATTCTGGGAAATGTTGTTCTGACACCTCGGCAGGCAACAACCTAACCAAAGAAGATGGAATGAACTGAAATATGTCCCCCTCGCCTGATCATTACTCTTAGTAAATGATGTTTGTTTCGCAACTATTTTTACTTTGAAATGTACCTCATTGATGGATTATAAGTGCAAAATGATTTCTGTGGTTTAAAATGTATTAGTGTTTCATTTTTTCATTCTTTTATCTTTAATTTCTCTTTCTTTTATTTTTTATTGTATGTTTTTGTCTATTCTTTTCCATGACTGACAGAGGGCATTTTTGGTAAACGAAACCATCTTTCTCTTTTTTGAAACCACTTCTTGATGCCCCACCTTCATCCCTCATGGCAATCCTCGCCCTCCATCTCTTCATCTCCCCTCTTCCCCTTCCCTTTTCTGTTGTTGCGCTGTCTTATCATTAGGGCCGACAGCAAAACAATGCTCTTATCAGACTTGGGGTTTAATAATTATATAATAAAACGATTCTGTCACCCACTCCTGACCATCCTTGGAAGGAGGGATCCCCCACTCTGCGTTCCTCCTCAAGAGCTCTTCCTTAATAATGAAGGCAGTTTATTCTGGCCCTCTTGGGGGCTAGGGTCAGGGGGTTGTCATAAATATTTGGCCTGTTAAGCCCCTTGAGATTGTACCGGTGAATAAGGGCAAAACAAATGCAAGTTAATTGAATAATAATAATAATAATAATAATAAGGTGTAATCTGCTGATTCACTTGTTCACACTTTAATCCAAGTGAATCCAGCCAATTGAACAGCCCCAAAACCTGCCAAATGTCACCTGTCTGGTGGCAACAAGTCCAAGTTCTTTACACCTGAAGCCCAAGACTCACATCAACGGTGGATTCAGGTTTTGCTGATAAACTCCCAGGGCTGATGCTGGTCATGGAGAGGATGGTTAGAGACTGATGTGGTTAGCTGATGGCTACTGCTGCAATATAAATCATATCGCTAACGTGGTGGGTCCCTTCCTTGCTTTGGCACTGGGCTATCCTGGCCTGCCAGCTACTGTGACCGGCTTTCTTCACTTTGTTTCACTTCTGTCTGGAATAGATCCGTTTCATTAAAATAGTCACAGACTTTTTTTTTCTTTCTTTTCTTCCTAAATTGTATGTTTCATCATTGCAAAAGCTAATTCGATTTTGGGGTTACTTTCTTTTTGAACACGTGGCTTAAAATCAGACCTGCCAGGAGTTTAATATACTTGTGCAGGCTAAGGAACTACTTCTGGAGTGTTGGTTCCCTAGTCAAGTTCCTTGACTAGGGATTAGGTCTAGTAATATTATTTGACAAATTGAGTCGTCATTTTATAGTGAAACAAAATGAACTCTGCTGTTTTGATTAGTTCGGCAGTCTCATGCTTGACAAGGGCCACGCACCAAGGATTGGGGATCCACTCTTCTAACTTGTCATTCGCTTATAGGTTCATGAGTGGCTTATCACAGCTATAGAACAGTGTTTGCTCAGACAGGTGTGCATTTTCCCTGCTCTATACGTCCTTAAGGTTAGCAATTTGCTTGGCATCCTTGGCTGCAGAGAGACACACACACACACACACACACACACACACACACACACACACACACACACACACACACACACACACACACACACACACACACACACACACACACACACACACACACACACACACACACACACACGTGAAGAGATTTGCTTATGCATTTATGTGAAACTGCTGTTTGATTTCAGGACAAGGGTTCTTAAACCTGATGCTGCTCTTACAGGCCGTGCTCTGTTCAGGTCCATGTGTGGTGATTTAAATGCAGTTAATTTAAAGGATTGGTTCAACATTAGGAGACCTCAAGTTTATTCAGTATGAGGTAGTTGGGTTATTTCTGTGCCAGTCAAACTGGGCAATATTTGAAGAGCGGATGGCAAAATAGGTTTTGAAAACGGGAAGTTCAGGTTATGATACCAGAGATGGGCACTCCAGTCTCTCCTAAGTCGCACATTAATAGACTTCTGATTTGACTTGCACGCCTTAAATTACTTTGGACCCTGCTTTAGGGCTGGGCGAGTAATCGAATATTGATCTTTTTTTTTTTTTTTTTATGTTTTATAGAGAGGGCATAACAGCTGGATACATGTCTGTTATCATTTAGAATTTCTTTTTGACCATTTGTGTATTTCTTTAAGGCAAAATTTCAAAGTTCTTTCAAAATCCGGAGAGACATGCTGAGTAAATAACCGTTTCAAACTCAAAATAATTGTTTGAATAATCGTGATTATGATTTTTCACATAATCGAGCAGCCCTACTCTGCTTGGACACGCCAATTACGTTTTGTTAACGTTAAGAATCATTTTTTAAAAGTAGTATTTTGGAACATCCACTTAGGCTTTTTACTTTGCCTGCGACCCTTAACCGGGACAGTGATTGCAAAAATATTTAACCGAACTGCATGACTTTGGCCTCAGTTACGGTTGTACATGCCTTCAGTTTCAAGGATTTACCAAAAACTGAAAATCGGACAAGCTCAAGTCTCTCACTTTCTTTAACTTCATATCAAGTTCCTGGGGCAGGGGTCGGTAGGCGTCCGTTTGCCTCGTTTGGAGTCTGAGCCATGCTGACATGGCTTGGATCATTCTAAAAAAAAAAGGAATTCATACTCTGCAAAAACTCTTTAAGAGGAGCCAGAATACCCTCTCAACTTCCAAGAATTAAAGGACGGTTTGCCTAAGCGTCAATACCAAAGCCGTGTGCAACGATTGCAAGTTAGGTTTTCAGTTATTGCCACAGCTGGACTGCAGATTGTCAAACCATTGTCTGTCTTATCACAGGGAGACGTCCATTATTCTCCTAAGTAGTAAGCTACAGCTTGAGGTCAGGTTGTCCAGCAGCACCACGCCATCACGTGCAGGTGTTGGTTCACGGAAATATAGAGTTTCAAAAGTAACCTAAATTTTGTACCACGTTGCCTCCTCCGGTGTACTTCCATCATAGCCCAGCAAGACCGCTACAGGAAACTACCACAATACTGAATATTTTTGCCAAACAATAGGTGTATTTGCTCTCGAATCAGGTTTTAGACCAAAATAGGCACAAACCAGTCCTTTAAATATGCACTGGATTGAAAGGAAACCTCTTTCTACATGCGTGAGGTATCTTGTTCCTTTCGACAACATAAAAAAGTTTATCACAGCCCCGACGGTATTGTCCCCCAACCCCCAGTGGCCCCTCCGCCTCTCCTTTCCGGTAGTTTATAGAACAGATCCCCACCCCTACCTGGTACCTTGGTTCTCCTCCTAAGCCAGTCAGTCTTAAACACATGCAGGTCACGGTGTTGAGTCGGGCCAACTCTGGGCCATACTAGTAGCGGCATGGCCCCAGGGCCCAGATTTTGGCCCCCTCCACTGGGTTGTGACAGTAACTGAGACACCGTACCCCTCCCCTTCGTCAGACGTCCCTCAGCTAGAAGAGAGTGGAGGTCAGTGGCTGGCTTGGGAGGCCAAGGACTCTATACGCTTCATCAATGGTAAGGTGTCCTCCTTATTGGCCCGCCCCGGCCGTCCATTTGCCGCCACTGGGTTATTTAGTTATAAAAGGAGCGGGTCCAATCATTTTAGACAAGAGAGGCTCCTTCCTTCCTTTTTCGGCAATTCATATATCCTCGGCCACGGTTTATTTACAATCCTTTTCACGAATTTGCAGTGCTGAAATCAAATCATAAAATCGACAAAACACGTTGCTATCTTAACAGAGCCATGTTTACAATGGGTTTAACATTACGATTGTATGATCTGCTTTTCCTCAATACTGTTTCCTTTTTTTAGTGTCATGAATTGGGTGTCACTCCTGTTTAAAGGGTTGTGTCACCAATAGTAAACAAATGCCAGCTGTCTTTTTTATGTTCCAAAGTGAGCCTAGAATGGCGCTGTTCTTAATCATAAAAATGACGATGGCAATAATTAACATGTGTTATGTTCGCATTGCACACTTTTCGATGGCTCTCAACCACCCAAAATAAAAATGATATACACACCTGCATCTGGACTGGGCGTTCTCTTAACACTCAACAGGCAGATAGCACAGCGGTCAATTCAAGAATTCCCCACACATAGCTTGCACTAATCTACATCTGCTTTGTTGCTGTACATCCTATGACTGAGTACCCGATAGAGCATGCGGCGTCATCGTGCTTATCACTGAGTACATATAGCACCACGAATAATATCACTCCACCGTCATTGCATTTCTAATGACATCCTAATAACTCCCTAATGATAAGTTAACACAGGATCAACTTAAGTCCTGCTACTGCAACATAAGCCTTTTTTCTCTTTTATAATGTTTCATTCTTTTTGCACTTGTGTTACAGTGGAGAACGGCGAACACTGCGAACCTTCACCGTGCTGCGAAACATGCTCACTCAGGTAAGCCTTTCCCGTACTATTCGGTTGACTTCAATTGCTGTATTTTCGTTGTATTGTCGTTTTCAACGTTTTCCGGAACAGACGATCAAGAAAGGGCCAGGACCTGTTTTACTGACTGATGTTTTGTTTCATTCTACTCTCATCCCCTATGCTTCTTCTCACCTCCTCTCCACATTGTATCCTGTCCATTCACCCCCCTCCGTCCACCTTTGCCATGTCCATCTTCCTCCCACGGCCCCTCGCACTCCTTTACCTCTCCTTTCTGTTCTTCCTCCCCTCCTGCTGCACACGCTGTGCCCCGTAGGACACACACTGCAGGACTTGAAGGACCGTCACCAACAACGTCCATTACGAGAACTACCGCAGCAGGAAGCTAGCGGCGCGTCACCTGCATACGGGGTGGACGCTTCCACGGCCAGGGGCACGCTCACCAAGTAGGCCTCCGGCGCTGGTCACCCATGAACCGTCGGCTCGTCTCTGGCTGAGATTTCAGAACAAACCCCACCGCTGGCTGATTGGCCCCATTCCACTGACCCTCCACCATGTTTGCCGTCGCAGAGAAGGAGCCCCCTCGCTCAGATGGAGGAGGAGCGGCGGGAACACGTCATGAAGATGACGAAGATGGAGACGGAGAGATGGAGACAAGTGTTCGACATGAAAGTCAAGGAGAAGAGCAGAAGCGACGGACTCTGAGGCCGAGGTGGTTTTCAGAAAGTGTGTGTGTGTGGTGTGTGTTGGTGTGTGTGTTGTGTGTGTGTGTGTGTGTGTGTGTGTGTGTGTGTGTGTGTGTGTGTGTGTGTGTGTGTGTGTGTGTGTGTGTGTGTGTGCTGCGCAGCGCGCGCACGCAGCTGTAGTGCTTGTGCTAAGTGAAGAGATATTAAATCTGCGAGAGGAAGGAGTCTACGGGTTGGTGGGTTCAACCTTTATAAGCGTTTGTACCACCATTTTAATGCAACATTGCTTTTCACTCCCCTCCTCCTGCCTATGTCAGCTGGAGAGGCTTCACGAACAAGATGAAGAAGAACCTGGATGCGCCAGTAATACAAGGAGCTGGATGAGAGCAAGAGACGGTGTTTGAGATGATGAGAAGGTCAAATGGGAGACCCCAACAGAGAATCCTGGAGCGAGCAGAAGCTGATGCCTTCCATTGCCAGTAGATGTCATGCATGACTGGCTGTCCTCGTTAAACTGGCTTTGAGTGGTTGGTTCAAAAGTTGCGATGATTGATGATACGAAAATTCAGGTTGAAATACAGAATGACAACCTCATTTCTTATCAAGGCATTTGACAAGCTGTTAAACCACGTGCGATGTCGTGGTTCCCCCTTGTATTATTCTTTTTACGTTTATTCACTCAACCTCATCTACAGAAACGGTTTTTATTTGCTGAACCTGGGACCATTAGGGTAGCTTTGTGTACTCTAAATTTTTGTATTTTTTCTATTTTTTTCGGAACAATGGAAAGAACACGAAGAAGGGCAAAAATCTTTTAAGAGATGAAGAGTTTATTCGGTTTCCCCTTCTAGCTAATGTTCCACGCTTCCCCCTAAGAACCCCCCAGCCTACACCCCCTTTATCTCCGACCCACCAACAAACACTCCGGAACATGTGAAAAACATTAAAGTATAAAACATTGCTGCAGCGCAATCTGATAATTACAATTTGCATTGTCGTTTTTTTTACCTGAAGCAACCTTCTGGTTGCAGCGGTTTGCTTCTCGTATGCAAAACAATTTCACCCTAACATCTCAATGTTGTATATTCTACCGTATTATGGCGAGCAGTCGAGCCAGCCACATCGTCAGAATTTATTTGGTTTTGCTTTGATTGCATGATTTTGCAATGCTGAGCTACAATTTGACAATGAGGAACGGTGACTTCCTCAGAGGCTGTGGAGCCACCCCATAGGCAGGGGTTCCATGCATTGGGTTCATATTTACATTATGGCTAGTGATGTGTCAAGTTGAGTGTTCGGTAAATCCCACCAGACAGCTATACCTATCCCATCCTCTGTAGTCTTCTCTCATGTTGTCATAATAAACACATGAGGAAACAATCTCCAAATCGTTCCAAAGTGCATAGGAATAAACCACAATGCATGTGTACTCCAGACATTTCCTTGCAGACATCCTGTGGTACCTGTGCACGTAAATACACACTGTAAGAATAGTGTGATTTGAGGTTAAATGTATGCCCACTGAGTTAATTGATTTCAGGTGGTGTAAATTAATGTGCTAATAGTGCTAGATAAAATGTGTGTGTGTGTGTGGTGTGGCTGGTGTCGTGTGTGGTGTGTGTTGGTGTGTGTGTGGTGTGTGTGTGTGTGTGTGGTGTGTGTGTGTGTGTGTGTGTGTGTGTGGTTGTGTGTGTGTGTGTGTGTGTGGTGTGCTGTTTCTACCTGTATGCTGACTCATTGTGTGTGTGCTTTTAAGGAAACCACTGTTTTTGAGGTTAATATTACGCTGTTATTTTACGATAAAGAATATGGAGAATTTAATCTGTTAAAAACTGAGTCGCTTATAAAATTTGTTGGTAACATAACAAAGTGTTGTTCTTGTTCTTTTATTGACCATTTTCCCAAATGGTTCCAATAAGGTATGTGAAAGCTGCATTGGTGTCCAATAACTGGTTACAGTGGTTACATCAACGTTTTTTAATTGTAATTTAAGTGGTGGATATTGTCACATTCAGTCCTCTTCCAAAAGCCCCCTTCCGCATCTGACATGGTTCCATGTGCAGGTCATTCATGCTTTCATTGACAAGTTGAATCCAAAATCTTAATGAACTGTGCCACTTTTCCTTGGGTGAACTTGCAGTAACCTCCCTTTTTCTTCGGTTGCACCATAACTTCACTTTCTTATTTACGATTTTACTGTTCCAGGCCTTGAGAGCTATTGTGAAGTTAATTTTCTAATGATTGGGGGGGTAACACAGTTAAAAGCCGCACACTGGCCCTGTCACCACAATCCTTCAGAACCTTTGACATTCCTGTTTCCAAAAGGTATACAATAATGTAATGGTGATTTATGGTTCAGTATGGAATGGTGAAATCTAGCAAACCGGTTTATGTTGTGGTAACTGCAGTCATGACTCCAGCTATTGCATTGGAAAAAAGATCAAACCTACATTTATTCACAAACATCTTCTCTCTTTGTTTTGCAGTTCAGTTGTGGGCATGTATACGTGTTAAACGCTGCACATTGGTTAATATAAGTATTATTATTATTTGTGGTTAGCTGGTGGTTTTGTTTTCTCTTTGATTTGTCAGAATTCACCCCTTAACTTTGTCAGAGAAGCCCAAAAGACAGCTCAAATGAATACACAAAAAACAAGGTATATGCCAATGACCCCCTCTTACTCAAAGGGCATCTGCTTTTTGAGGAGGAATGCTGGGCTCATATAACTAAGTCACTAGGACTACGTTTGGTTATACCTCGGGACCGTATTCTTCTCTCCAATGTTCTTACGCAACTTAATTTCCAAACCACTGGTTACCATGAACGATTAAGAGGATTTCTTTTCAAATAATAATGCATTTTTACAGGTTTACTTTTTGTTTTATTTTCATTGCCTGTTCGCTAACTGTACATGATTAATATTAAAGATGAAAGGTTATGCTTCAACATCCAGGGCTTGATGTTTGGTTTTGAAGGCATTTATTGCTGGAATGAAAATGTGACTCAAGACCAGATGAATCAGAAACCAGATCTGACCCCGTTAAAAGTAAACCTTCAAAGAAGGCTTCAGATGACAAGACTACTGAATTCTGCAAACACATTAAGTGATACTCGAGCTATAATTCTGGTTCATGTTGCCAGATATGCAATTTTATACTAGGCATCCCACCTTCAAGACATGTTCATCAATGAATGTGCCCATAATTCTTTCCCTGTATTGTTGATTATACAAAAATGTGGACCGTTTCAATTGCACACTTGAAAGTTTCTACAGAGCATGCTGACATGCGCTATTTATATTTGTTAACTAATATGAACGTGAACTTAGTTGAGCACTGCATGAAGCAAACTGTTTAATTCAGTGGGCATAGGCCTGTATTGTCTTTGTCCAATATGTTTCACAGATAAACAACATTGCGTACAACAACTCCTTTTGCAAAATAGGAACCAAATTATGCCTCGTTTTGATAATCTCTTTTAAAGGATGACAGAAAAACATGAATTCTTCCAATTTTTAATCTTCATTATTTAGGGAAATTTGAAAATTGGTCGAAAACCAAGCAATTTAGATCAATTTTTTGACTTGGATTAGCATTGCATGGAAAATAATTATGTTAATAGTTGTAATGACAGCTGTTGCAATAATGCAAAAAATCTCAACAATATTGATAGCTGTTGCTTTTATGTTTTTGCTCTTTCCCATTGTTTCTTCAAAAGGATCTTCAGTTGGCATGGTTGAATTGCTTGTATATCCTCTGAGCCCCATTTGTCATCTCTGATGGTAGGCAAATTCCTTTTCCGTTTTGGATATTTTACTCTGTTGGAAGAGGTATGTTTGGAAGAGATTATGTGTCAAGAAGATGAAAAAAAAGGTTTTAAAATAGCCTGTAAGAAAACCATGGTTTGTTTGTCTTTATTTAACATTTGACTTATTGTCTAAAAATACAATGTATACCGTGAATGCTAATATATTAAACGGTAACATTAAAGAAAGAACAACAAAAAAGGTCACAATTATAACTTGAACAACTTACTTGAATCCCATATTGCTTACAGTACAAAGGGAATTTTATTGATGGAGGCAATATTTTTCTGTTAATAGGTTTATTTTGAAATCATTGCAGGCCAGTTTTTGTTTGATCTCATTGAGCTAATCCCAGCAGCTGTAATAAAGAAAAATAATCAAAGGTAAGCAACCCTACACATAAAATGTCATCATCATAAATGATTCTGATTAAAGGTTTGCACTTACTTGCTCCAGAGTACATAGTCAGCAGCAGCAGTCCAAGAACTAAGCACAAAATCCTTTCATTGCTGTGTTGAGTCAAACTTGATTATCTTCGACTTTGAATGAGATTTTCAAAGATGTATAGATTTCCTTTGGTTGCTGCTCCTATATATACTGATTATTGCAGAAGTGATGAGCAGCAACAATTTGACATCATTGGAAATTCCCTAGCATAGGCCTACTTTGAAATGGATATTCCTGTTATCAGAACATAACTCAAATGCTAATACCGTGATATCAGAAAAATGGCATCAGTTATTTTAACGCTAGGCTACATTGCACCTCAGATGTATGGGCTCTCTGCGGTCCCTGAAGGCATTGCTATCTCCTTTCAAGATCCTGCATGTCCTTCTTGACTTATTTTCTGAATAGCCTTTTTACATGTCATTAAATGACCATTAACTCTAGGTATTTTTATTTTATTTTAAGACTGTATCAAGTCAGTTGGGGACTGCAGCCTAGTTCTGGGCGAGGTCAGCTATAGAGGTGAACTGAATACCCCTGCTTGCTGGTGGCTTCACAGTCTGAGGACACCGGCCCGGAATACAGTCTGGCCTTGGTGACTTTACTCCTTTATATACCTCACACATCAGCCATATTCACGGACACAGTGCAGTCTTCCTGGTCTCTCAGCTAGCAGTGGGAATGTGTTGCTTACCTCAAAACCGTTTGCAGAAGGAGTTGAGCTCCTCGGGGAGTAGTCAGTGGGCTTGGCGTCGCTACTGTTCCTCTCTCTGGGGAATCGAAAGAGAAGGCCCCCCCCCACAATGATCTGGGCCTGGGGTCAGGGCTGTGGTAGCTGCTGTCTATTTGGTTGTGTCTTATGGTTTTCTTGACTTCCTCAAGGTCCCCAGAGCTTATAGGCAGAGGTATGTGTGACCATCACCATTATCCCCAGGCTTTTAAATGGGGCAGTTCATAAACCTTTCGTGACGACATCTTTCCACGAACTTGGAGATGTGTGCTGTGTCAGAGTCTGTGTATTGATCAATGTTCCCATCAGCTGCAATTACAGAACATCTGGAACTATGTGGCGACATAACGTTTTGCCCATTTTTAGATGTTGTGTGTTTGTTGGTTGGAGGAAGAATGGAGGTGTGATGCCTTACAAAGAACAGGGCCCTGGCGGGGGTGTAGCTGTTCCTTAGTTGTGGATCAAACGGCAAGAGCCTGAAGGTAGGGAATTTAATGTGTGGGGTTGAGGCACAACAGATTCTAGAGGAAACTTCTGCTTGAATTTTGATGGAAGCTGGGAAGGGATTTCGTGATGGCTCTGGTTCCGCCAGCTGTCGGGAATGAGAGATGATTCTGAAGATCGGACTATGAAGAGGGAAAAGCGATTGATTTTTAATTTTCTTCTTGGCAGAGTGCAATCTAGAGCAAGTCAGGGATTAGTGGTGGGTGTGTGTGTGGTGTGTGTGTGGTGCGTGTGCGGGTGCGTGTGCGATTGCGCCCCCAGTGCGAGTGTGTGTGTTTTGTGTGTGTGTGTGTGTGTGGTGTGTTGTGTGGTGTGTGTGTGTGTGTGTCGAGTGTAGTTGTGTTAATTGCCTGTGCGCTTTGCGTGCTGTTTGTGTTTACTATATGTAATTCTTAGTCTCCCCTGCAGAGGGCAGTAATACTCCTCGCCACGTTTAAACTACCAGAATCCCCACAATAGAAGAAGAAGACGTCTCGTTTGTTATAGGCCTACTCGGCTGCTCGTCAGAAGACCCGCTGAAATTCAAAGTTTGAAGCGCAGTTACTGGACGTAGTCATGTGTCGAACACCAAACTGATTTCTATTATTTCAAAATTATTTCAGGTAGCTATCCGTAGTCCGTGTAGAATAGTTCCTGGTGACTGGAATATTGTCTCTACAATTTTCGGGTAAGCAGAGCTTAGCTGACTAACTGACGAGCTTTGTCTTTTCTATGGGTAACGTTAGAGCTACGGAGATTTGCAGTGTCTCTACCGAATAGCTGTAGCCTGGTTCTACAGACTCTCGTACTTCACTTCATTTCATTTCATTCATAAATTCAAATGAGCGGAAAGTACTTAGGCGGGCGGAGCCAGGCTAGAATAGCTGGGTAATGCGAGCTAAATTAAGTAAAATATACAATTTCCACTGAGAATCGAAGTTAATGTATCAATGGAATTAACTGTCTGTAGATAATAGAGATATGTTAAAGTGAAAAAAATGACTTTGTGAACTCCTGAGTGGGTTGTGAAATTTGTGTCGGGCGTTTTCAAATTATCACATTCCAGAACATGCACGTATGATTTTAACTGTTGAGCAATGTTTTTTATTTTTGTTAAATCTTATACTATTTAGTCTGGTGCCATTATAATTGGGTATTTTTTGCTTTAGATTAACTTTGGGGAATATCGCTTACTGAATATAAAACCTGACCCCTTTCTCCACCCCCGGAGTTGACTAAGCTGTCAGTTGTTTTCCTCCCAGAGCTCATCATGGAGCCCTCAGGCAGTGGCAGTCAGCTGAAGAGGCCGAGAGCCCCTCTGTCAGACTCTGAAGACCAGTCTTCTCATCCTCAGGTGCGTGTGATAAACGTTATTGTCATATTTTAAACGACACTGTACTAAAAGTTTACAAAGCTTATTGATTCTTTGGGCGGTTAAAATATCCATGACAGAACGTAACGATGGGCAAAAGCGCCAACGCCTGGATCGGGCTAGTCAGGAGAACCTCAGCCCTACAACATCTTCTGGACGTTCAACTGAGCAAGCGCTGAAGCCGGACACACCGGCCATCAACTCGGTGCGCTCCCGGGTGCAGCAGCTCACCCAGAGACGAGAAGGTAAGACTCTCTTGAGTCAGGTTTATGCACACAGACAGTTCACAGGTTATGGCTCTGCTATTGACAACCACTCCCTCAGCTCAGAAAACCTTCATATTTAAATGACTTGATAATCGGCTTCTTAAGACATTAATATGGATCATATATGCCAATAGGGGTACAATATTATGTGTGATCTGATGCATGTTGAACATCAGTGAATATGTTCAACACTATATTGAAGTTATGGCCAGTGAACTCAAGGAAATGCAAATGTAGAATCCACTTCAAAACCTGAAATGAGTCACGCATAATGGACAATGGACTGCCTGTTGCTCACTTCAGGAGGACCTGTCCTGGCCCAGAGGTGTCTGTCAGATCCCGGGGCTGACAACCTGTCCATAATTCTGCACAACAAAGGCCTCACCGAACATCTCCTAGGTGAGAATCTGCAGAACAACGTGCAATGAAAGTGTAGACATAGCTATTTATAGTTGTTAAAACGATATTACAGAGTACATCATTTTAATGATACTGATTTGATTCAAGCAGATTGCTATAGATTCATGCAGAGTCATTGTTGCACAATACGTGTATGGATCTATATCTTTACCAAAACCCCATCTATAGTTTAGAGGGAGTATATATTGTTATAGCTATCCACCAATGAGCTGATATCTCTCTTGTTACCTGAAGGGCAAATGCCCTGTTTTTGCGTTTTCTCACTAGGGGAAGATGAGTTCCATCAGCGCATGGAGCGGTTCAAAGCCACCATCTTTCAGTCTAGCCCAAGCCTGGTCCCTTCAAGTTCCCGCACCTACTCGGATTTAGTCTCTGGCATCCAACAGAAACTCCAGGGCAGCCTAACCCCCAGCTCCAAGCAGGCAGTCTTAGTACGACAGGTATGTCACTTCATCACACGATTATACTACGAAACCTTGACTAACATGACTTTGATTAGATTTACCTATTTATTTATTTAGGTTTTATTTGAGTAAGGACCGATACAAAAACATAGATTGTGAAACAGTCATCTGATGTATGCATCATAGTGTTTTTACTCAAAGCTAATTCACAACACTTAAAAAATAGGAAATAGGAAAATGGAAGTGAGATCAATGGAAGAGAAATAAGAAGTACAGAGAGAGCACAGTGTAAAAACTAAATATGAGAGCAAGATTGTTGCTGAATTAGCCATAATGTGGTTTTTCTTTTGAATGTGAAAAATGTAGGGATACGTTTCAAGTGGTCTTGCAGTGAGTTACATAACTTTGTCCCTTTTATTGAAGAGGCAGTTTGGGCAAAAAATGTTCAGTCTACAATAGCCTTTTGACATTGCTTGGGTAGTGGATCTTGTACCACTTTGTAGTCTTGTTATTGTCTTGCAGAGCAGTTGGGGAGCAGCGTTATATTTAAGCAATAGATCACGCCAGGCTGTGGTATGTGCTCATTATACCACTGTTAAGGGGCGTTGTCCGGCCCCGACGCGCAGCGGAGGGCCGGCGACCCCCTTCACAGTGGTATAATGAGCACATGCCACTGACTGAAGTGATCTATTGCTTTTATACAACGGTTACTATTTTGGCGAAACGAAATTCATAGACACACTACATTTAAAAAGAAACCAAGAAAGTCAAAATAGCCGTTTAATTAAAGAATACAAAAAAGTAGTCCCTCCTGGCTGCCGCTATGCATCGACGGTCGCTATGCAACACACTTTAGCGTCCCTCCGAGAGAAGGCTCCGATAGAGCGGTTCGCCGGCAATTTATCCTATGGAGCAGTTCACTCGCCGTGTGCCTAAGCTTTCGTTAGTCTCTCCATCGCCTTGCTCACTCCCGGAGTAACAACATTTACACGCTCTCCATCATCCAACATATGTTTTACTTTGTAACTGTTTCTACTTCCAGGCGCGGAGTGATATGCAAACTTTCAGTTCCTCTGCTTTGTTTGTCCACCAATCAGGAGCGAGAGAAAGAGCTGCGCCTGTTAAATATTCAACCCATCAGCGAAAACGCCTGGCTGAAAAGAAGCTCATCCGATCCAACAATATCTGAGGTTAGTAAACAGATTGGCTTTCCCTATGGGGTCAAACCTAATTGATAACTAATGTATTGTCCGGACTTGTTCCTCAAATTCAGCCCCAACGTTTTTTAAGAATTATCTTCCCCATGGGACACAACATCAAATCCAGCCACTTCCATTTAAAAACAACCTGTGTAAATCCTAGAAGGGGAGGGTCACTCTGGCCCCTCCCCCTCCACCTGGACGCCTCATGGATATAGAAGGAAAGTCCACTGGCCTCCCGTGCACCCCCGGGACTGAGTCGCGTCTAACAGATATCTGAACTATCTGAGTCACCTGCTGCACGTGGGCAGCACTATCAGGAGCACTGCCTCAAGTATTCCATTGAGGCACGGTGGCATTAGAGGAGCATGAATGTCAATATTTAATGGATTGTCAGCACTTTCTATCTCCTTTTTGTAGTTGGAAGACACTTTCTTTTAAGGCTTCACATTTCTTAAACCTTCATTACAATAAATGTCAATGGTTCTATGGGCTCCACAGTACCAATTCAAACTTTAGTTTGACAGGACACACTTGAAGAGTAATGAACAACCCTAACATGCCTCAAGATACTAACCAAAAGTTAGCTATTGGCTAACTTATAACATAGAATAAAAAAAATTATCTAATAACAAAAGGTTGTTTCATTGCTCTTCAATGGTAAATAAAATAAAATGGTGTCTTAAGAGAAGGAGAAAATCCCCTATGGTCACTTCCCCAGTCATAAACAGTTCTGAATAACTTGCTTGGTGTGAAAGGGTGACACCTCATGGTATTATGGTGCTTTGACATGACACAGGTATTTCACATTCACTGTTGTACCAATCTATTCTTATTGATTTGAACAAAGCAATCTGACAGATTTGGAGTTTTCTGGTACAGTAAGTAAAACTCATTTTGAGTCTGCCATCAGAACTAAGTGACAAAATGAAGCTGGATTTTCTAATCTTTGATATAACTCTACTTACTTGTTTTCCAGCAGGGAGATAACTCGGCAGATGGCAGTTTCACTGAATCTCTTGTTCCTAAATCAGAGAAGCCAAAGGAGAAAACCACAGGTAAGGTTGTATAACATGCCACTGATATTTGGCAAATAATTTTTTGCAATTTAACATAGGCAAAGTGTCTATGATATTGACATTGACAAAAGGGTCAAATGTATTGAGTTTAAGTCAACAGCATATCTATTGCCTGAAATTAAAATGTCATTGAATTTCAGATTTACCTTACATCTACAATACATTTTTTTACTTGTAGAAAGAGCACAGGCATTTTGAGAAAACCAAGTCATTTTTTTAATCAGTTTTCCTGTCTGTTGGTAATAGGGGGGTAACGGTTCACGTTATTCAGGGATTGGTTCTTTCCACTTCCTTTTGGTCCCTTTCAGTTCGATGCCTTTTTATAAACCAAGGAACAGCTCACCGTGACCTTGTTTGCTATTGTTTAGGTTTAGCCCCTGCCGGCTTCTCTACCCTTGCACTTGCCAGAGTTACATTGTTATGGCGTTGGGTCGCCATAAATGGCTCAATATGTTTGAAGTAGTAGGCTTAAGTAATGCATGTCGGCAATGGTCATTGAATTATAAAATGTTATCTCTGCAATGGCATTTGTCCAGGCGTAATACCAATGTACCTAGACTTGAATGACGCTGGGTCGAACAAACCTCTCACTCGGTCAGCTCACTGAATCCCTACCAACTTTACTGCTGTCTCTAACTTTGTTCTTTACTGACCTCACTTGTATAACTATGTCCTGCTAATATTAATTATCACTGTTACTAATAGATATATGGCTACGACTTCAAAATGTGCTTTAATCAAACGTTCTTTTTTCTTTTTTGACGGGAATCGTTCCAGCCCTCATTGGTAAATGTCTATAAATACGAATACATACTGCGGCTTGTTAGTGCAGAGATGTGTTCATTTTTGCTACTCCACAGGTGATAAGGAACAATGTGACACTCTTACGGCTGCCACTCGTGTAGAGATTGAGAACTGCAGTGAATATGAAGAGAAGAACATGTGTAGGGAGCCAGACTCCCCTAAAGTCGAAAGAGACGACAAAGAGAAGGAAGAAGATGGTTCCGTGAGGGAGGAGAAGGTCATAGGGTCTCCTGTTCAGCCCTGTGAGCTATTCATTGATGAAGATCAGAGTGTTTTAGAGTCGCCCCCTGCCAAGGAGATGAGCGGGCAGACCCGCGAGTCACCTGTACCGATCGAAGAGGGAGCGTCCGAGGCTCTGTTGTTGGAGGGAGAGGAAGAGTGCCGTGGCTCCTCCCATGGCGAAGAGGACATGGAGCCTTCCACGGACGAAGAACAGCGGCTGTGGCATTACCCTCAGGGCGGGGACGATGGGGAGCGGGAGGCCACCGTAGAAGCCTTGGGAGAACCTGAGGGGGAATCCTGGCCTGCAGGTGAGGAGCAGGAGAAAAGCGGGGGTCAAGGTGCACAGCAAGACGTCCAGGACAGAGATGATGGCCATGCCCTTGCATTGGTTTCGAGGGGTTCTGAAAGTCTGGAACCTGAGGAAGCCATCATAATGGATGAACGCATCGAGTCAGAAGTCAGCCTTTTGGTTGAATCCCTTCCAACTGAAAAGGCCATCAGGCATTCTAACCGAGAAGCCTGTAATACGGATCCAATGCCGACCGTAGACACGTTGGCTCAAACGGACACGGGGAAATTAGAAGAAACCTACGTGGAATTTAAGGGACCAGCAGAACCGAGCATTCTGGAGCAAACGGAGCCGTGTGGCAGAGGGAGGGAACATCAAGCTATGACGGACAACGACCCTGCGCACAACCCTGGAGCAATGGACGACATGGCTCCAATGAACCGGTGTGATCCCACGCACTCCCACCCAGACAAAGCAGCTCAGCCTGCGTCAGAGGACCCAGTAGAAGAGATGGAAGGACTGGAGCCAGCGCCCGCTGACGGAGGACCCTGTGCTCCAGACGGGCCAAACAACGACAGCCAGGCGGAGGCGGCCCCGCTGACAGGCGGGAGAGGCATTCAGAAGAAAGTCACCTTCATCATGGAGCCTGAGCTTATCAATGATTCACTCCTATCGGAGGCAAACACTTCCTGTGAGTCCCAAGCCGAGAGTAGCTTTTCAGGTGAGATGTATACATTGGCTTGGAAATCCACGGGGGGTGAGCACCTCGGTGGGCTGCGGTGGATACTCGGTAACGGGCAGGAAAGAAAAGATCACCAGAGCTTGATGAGAAATAGTGGTCCTTTTTAGGGGAGAGGTGTGCACGATTGCCAGTACATTGAGTAATGCAGCTACTGCTTTGTGTCTGTCCACAGGAGAGCTGAGCTCCCATGACGAGACCAACACGGCGGAGATGATTGACCAGATGTTCGAGGAGGTGCTGGAGTACGCCGGACGCATGGAGGAAGAGCGGCGGGACAACGAGGACACAGAAGACCGTGACAGCGGCATCGGGAACTACAGTGGGGACAAGAGCAAGATGGACACCGAGTCCGAGAAGGAGAGGAGTGAGGAAGAGGAGGGGGAGCAGCCCGAGAAGAAGAGCTTGGAGAGAGGGGGAGAGAACGAGGCGCTGGAGACCAGTGAGGACGAGTTGCTGACCTTCCCTCCCAGTGGCATCCTGTCTCCCCTCAGCAAGTCAGTAGAGGCTGTGGTCACTCCTCTGGTAGGTACCGCACCCATCCCTCTCAAACACATCACAACAAGTACAGAATCCTTCAGTCAGGCTGTTTAGATACTAGGGGGTTATCTAGGGCTTATCTCATGAATCAGTTTGGTCGGCTTCCAGTTGTCGGGAGCCGAGGCAGAACCTTAACCGAAGGTCAACCAAGAAACATTTGTGTGACTTTTTTTTTAATTTCGTTTTTGACGGTCTGAATAGTATTTGAATACTTTTCTGTATTGCATTAACGTCTGCATGTTTGACACTCCAACAAGCAGCGTCTGGCAGTGTCCACTCCCCCGTCTCTGCTCTTGACTCCAGAAGGAGAGCCATTCACAGCCCCTGCAGTGGAGTCTGCTCCCTTATACAGGTACCAGCACAATCCCTTGTTGCTGTATCTATGCTACAGTACATTCAACATTTCTCTGATAACTTCATGCCGTTTACAGTATAGAATTGGTCACCCCACAAACTGTTTTGGACGGGGAGTGTAAGTAAAAAGATAGTTCATTCTGCTGGAAACTGTTTAAATTGTATCATGGGTCTCTTGATTCTGTAGTATTTCTGTGGCTGGTGTGAATTTGCTTGTGTCTATCCATTGACAGCATTGATGCCTACCGCACACAAAGGCAGAGCATGCTGCCTGCCATTCAAAGTGTGACTCCTGCAGTTCAGAGGCGGGCCCCAGAGAAATCCCGCCCTCCACCTTCTATCAACACTAAAGAAAAGATTGTGGTGAATACTACAACAATCTGTCCAATATGCTCTCCCACTTCCTTCCAAACGCAAATTCAATTAATTAGTTATTCTCTGATGTTTGATATCTGTAAGAAAGGATAATACAGTCCTCCCTAATGGGATCCACGTCATATGAAGTGATGAACATTGTGTGTGTATTGTTTTGTCCTGTGGCGTTCCAGGCCCTCACCGAGGAGGCTGGGAAGCTGCAGACGGTGATCTCCCAGACCCTGCAGGCGCTGGGCTGCTGCACCGATGAAACCCACGGCCGGGGTTCACTGGAGGAGGCCGAGGCGGAGAAGCTCCTGCTGGTCTCCTGTATGTACTGCGCCGCCGGGCTCAGCGGGCGACAGCCTGACCACTGTTCAGTGTGCACTGTCATACAGTACAAGCTTCATTATGGGGGGCGAGTAGGAAGGGTTCTAGGACCATGCTGTTTTAGTGGTTCACTTGAGCATTGTGGTTTGGTATGAATTAGTAAATAAATATGCAGTTACTTTATGCGTCATTATTCAACGTTGGGTAATGAGTTCAAATAGATTGCAAATACTTCAAGTACATTCCCCACCTTTATAATCAGCATTGCTTTTTGTAATGGCCCTTTCGTTAATCATTGGTCCTCATTGGTTCCAGGTGAGAAGCGTGCAGCTCTGCTGGCGGAGGTGACCAGGCTGAGGGATGAGAGGGGTTCAGCCTCTGAGGAGCCGGCCGGAGCTGATGGGGACTACATCTCCCAGCAGCCCTGCAGAGGGACTGTCAATATCGGCAATGTCCAGCTGCCTCTCAAAGTGGAGTTTGTCTGCTCCTCTCGTAACCGCCAAGGTATGGGACCCTTGAAACCATCGTCCAGTTAAAGTGTAATTGTTGGTGTTTGTCAAGCTATTCACTCATACATACCATTCTTTCATACACATCATCGCATTCACAACGGCTCAGCAGGCTATATATAAACGATATAATATAGTGTATATATATCATATAATTTAATATATATTTTATAATAATATAACTCCACTTGGATAACAGTGATTGCTCTTTTTTTTTGTTGCCCTTTATAAGGTCGCCCTGGTCACTACTTCTTCATTCTGATTCGCTACGGCCCCTGCAACATCGTGGCCACTCCCTTGGCCACAGCTGCCGACGCCAAAAACGGAGACACGATCTCGTTCCCCACCTCTGTCACTTTGTAAGATTTAGCCTCCGGTGTTTTATTCTTTTAAATGTTCACCTTTTCCCCTATTTCTCATGTCCGTAATATATTGATCTATAATCCATCCATTTCAGAAAGGACATTCGCTCCAACTTTGAGATTGACGTGGAAGTGTATAGCCTGGTATGATTTCTTCTTTTAATGATGTAGTTGACCCTGAAAAGAGAGACAACACTGACGCATGACTTGATTCAGTTTGGATTCAATTTGTGATGGACCTCTTCTACTTTCCAGTCCCACGCATCAGGGAGCACCTGCACTGTGGATCGCATCTCCACCAGACGCTGGGTAATTGATACTGTTCCCTATGTGTTTCATAGGACTTGAGTGAAGGAACATTTGATTTACACCCTCTGCCTTTTACACTTACAGGTCCAAGTCCCAAGGAATCTCCTGAGTACAATCACTGTGAGTTTTACCCTCAAAATGTTCAGGGACAGTTCAATTGTATAAATAATCGAAAATAATATACATTTTATCGGAAATTCAAATACTTCTTTTGACCTTTTCCTTTTCTAGCATCGGTCCAATAACAGTTTGACAGGTATGTTGCCTCCTCTTTTGTGGCATTTATCTCGATCAATTTGTCTCTACTTGCCATCTGGTATGATAGCAGTTGTTGATATTATAATATGAATATAAAACTATTCAGAAACACGGCAAATATGTATTTATGTAGCAAACCCAAATTGAACACGGGACAGAAGAAACCCATGAGTTTGAAGTTGCTTTTCTTTTTTTGACTTTGTATGCATGTATGTAGGGTCCATCATTTCTGTATCGGAGGTTTCATAAAGTTTGTATTGTTTCTAATCTGCTGTCTCTGGTATAGCTTCCACACTGCCTGCCCTGAACACACGCCGCTCCAGTAGCTTCTGCCTGGTGGGCTCCCATAAGATCACTCTGTCCTCGCTGGGACAGACCAAGTTCCCTCTGGATAAGGTATGTTGCTCTCCTTGGCACTGATCCTCAAAGGATGGTCATGTATTTAGATACATTTACAGTTTTGTATATTTATCCATGCTTTCGGATACAGTCGGGGATGGTCAGATATCACTGCTTCTAAAAGTATACATTTCCATGTACTTATATCTATCCTCAAGATAAACATGTTGATAGGTTGTAGAGTTCCTTTTTTGTGTTCATTAAATGTTCACTTTGTTGTTGTGAACTCTTATAGGGTCTTTGACAGGTTTAAATCTTGACAAGTGTTGTGCAGATAAATAATCTTTTTATGATCTGGATTACATTTAATGATAGAATGATATTATAGGTAGCAATATTTTCTAAACATTTTTCTGCTTAAATCCGAATACTTTGAAACAACACTATTGTGAAGGTGAGAAGGAGCCCATCTGAATTTGTTTGGTTATAATAGACTTCGTCCCCCATATGCCTTTAGAAACAATGGAATGGGGGCTGTTTTTGTCCATGTACCATTGTTATGAATGACATTGAGCACAGATGGCCAGTGTTGGGTAATATTTCCATGGGCACGTGCCACTTGCATGGGTATCCAACACTGTGGTGTGGGGTTTGGGCCATGTTGACGTCGCTTGGCCACTGAGCCAGAGTACACTGCCTCACTCCCAGTCTTCTTAATCATCTTTTTTTTTAAATCTCAGCACTTAACTGGGTGTCACTGGTGATGTAATCTCTCTTCCTCCCTATGTCTCCCTCCCCTTCCTCCACTCAGATGAAATTTGATGGGAAAATCAGGAAGCTCCTGGGAGATGAGTTTCAGGAAAAGGTTTTCTGCATGTTCAAATCCTCGGCCCCTCTCACCTCCCATCACCCATCACATCGTGTTTCTCTTTCCCTCTAGAGACTGACCAGTTCTAGACTTAAATCAGGAAATCCGTGCGTGTGTTTGTGCGTGTGTTTTCATTTTCCCATTGCATTGACATCAATCATTAGATATTTATACAATCATAAATCCAACGTTCCTAAAATGTCCCTAAAGTATTTTTTCATAAGAGATCCCAACAGCCATGTCAGGCTCTTAAAGAATATATCTTAAAATGAGTATAATGTACTTGTAAGGCATGCACATTTTGGATGTTTGAGTACTTCAATCTCACCGTAATCCAGCTGGCCATTGGCTTGATAGCCGATGGTTCATAAACTCATATTGCGTGGGCCATCATCCTCCCTGGGTTCCCAGGTTCCCTTCCTGTCTCCTCTGGAGGGCAACATCTACCTGCGCCTGGACAGCGAGGGCCACTCCAGCGTGCAGCACCAGGGCTTCCTGGTGAGGGGCTTGCGCCTGCTGTGTATGTTTGCCTGGTTCCTGAGTGAAGGGGTTGATTATAATTGTACTCCTTGGGCGTTTCCCCAGACCATGTTTGAGGTGGTGAATGGATTTGGGGCGTGGCACCGGCGCTTCTTCACACTGGAGGGCTCCCACATGTTTTACTGGAACCACCCCAATGACAAGGAGGCCAAGGTACGATGGATAAAAGCATTCATTATTTTCTATGATACTTATTTGTGCACATATTTATATTTTTTGTGTTTTATGAGTCCAAAAGTCACTCCCAGTGTTTCCTGGCAGTATTTTTCTTTTCAACCGTTTTGTTGTGTTTGTCCCCACAACACACAAGTACCAGTGTTCCAGCTCAGTGCATGGGTTGGAGCCCACGCCTATGAGTGGCCTGTTGGGCTGGGAATACGCAACACCTCGTCAACGTCTCTTCTTGTTTCCTGTTTGGTTGCGTGCAGGCAGCAGAGGGCACCATTTCTCTGGCTAGTTCGCCCAGCCTGTGTGTGAAGCCTGTGAAGAGGGACTCCTGTGCTCGACCTTTCACCTTTGAGCTTGTCAGCAACCTCCAAACACAGCTGAGGAATGAGGCCAAGGAGACCGTAGCAAAGTAAGATACATTTCTTTGTATGTGTATTCGTATTGACATAATGTGCATTGATGAAACATTTATAAGTAGTTTTGTTTACATTCGTGGCAAGAGCAGTCCATCACTAAATGTATCAGCCAAATCAGTGCAACAAATACCAATATCAATTTCAGGTTAAATTATGCCAGGAGAGCCGGTTACAATGGTTAAATAACCCAGATCTTAGCAAGATGCCTAAACACTGCTCCTAAACCCATGTTTAACATGGATTCACTGCAAGCTGTCAGGATAAAAGTGTCTGGAAAAATGTTAAATGAACCAAATCACACCGCAAGCACTCTGCCCGTATCATTAAATATTACGGTTTCAGCTAACGGGAAAAGGAAGGGGTTTCCTTATTCAAAAGGTCTGCAACATTCAGAGCTGAATGGGGGCAGAGGTTAGATGCATCCATAAATCATAATACTGGGGTTGTCTTTTAAGGCTTTTGTGTTATATTGGGGGTGGGGGGGCGTTGATTTGCAATGATGCTAATTTTTTGCTTGGCTCAAAGATTTGATCAATGGAGCCATTAAATACAAAACGTAAGATTGCCCTATTCTACATGTGTTGCTGCATTATTTATGCAGCAGAAAAAATGTCGGGAACCTCATCATGATTCACCATATAGCCGGAATTTTAAAGACTTGCACCTAAACAAATATGGGGTTCAATTTCAAGGCTTTCCTCAAGGCATCTTACGCTTCATCATATATAATGCATATCAGACTCGCCCCACGGGAGCCTGCTGGCAGTTCAAAGTGGACCACTGTGTACCGTAGAGCTGCTCGACTATGGAAAAAATCATAATCTCGATTATTTTGATCAATATTGAAATCACATTATTCAAGCCATCATTTTTTTGTTTGAAAGCATGATGCATTTGCTCATAATTTCTCTCCAAAAAAACACTTTGTAACTAGAAAATTTGAAATTTTCCCTTAAAAGAATACCCAAAATGTTTATAATGGAACATTTTCAAATCGAAAAGGGTTTACAAAAAATAAAATCCAGCTGCAATTTCTATAAAACATTTTATGAATAAAATAAAAATACTTCAATTGCACAGGCCTACCACTGTGGCTGAGTCCCCCCTGACAGACCAGCGTCTCTGTCTCTGCCCACCAGGCGCTGGTTCTCCTCAGACACCAAGCAGGAGCGCTGCGACTGGATGGACAAACTCAACCAGGTGCTGCTGGACCTGCACACGTGGACCCCCACACAGGCCCACAGCCAGCCCCAGGAGGCCTCCAGCAGCAGCAGCAGCCTGAGGGAGAGCCTGCTCTAACCCTGCCCTGGGGGGGGTGGGGGGGGGGGGCGCCTGGCCGACAGCACATCAATCAATTATCAGTCCGTTGGAGCCGGGGTGCGTGAGGGGTGAGCAGGAGTGGGTCCTGCCACAGCCGTTGGCAGTAGAAAAGAGAATAAGACCTTTTTCTTCACTGCTAATTTTGCTGCTAAAATCAAAGTAGATTAGCTCTAATCTTGTGTATTCTTGTTCATATCAGAATTCTTAGAGAAACAAATTTGTATTTTTGAGTCGAGGCCTAAGGGATCCATTATTACCTTCGATTGTCACTTGCCAGTTGGACATTGTTCTATTGGGATGGTGTCCATTGGTGTTGGCTCTTATGGGTGCAGGGGAGGAAATCAATTATTTTGGCAATAATCTCTCCTGCTATTATTGATCAACTATTATTGTTCAATTACCATTTTGAGATGAAGCCTTCTGATATGGGCTAATATATTTGAAGTACAAAAGACACATTTTCAGATGTGCATATTTTTGTTTGACTATAACTGGAAACAACATTAAAAAAAAAGTAGAACACTGCTGCAATCCTTGACACTAATAGAAGTCAGAAGAATATATAATGAATGTATAATAAAGGCATGGGTTACACATGCTAGTGTTGGACCGAGTGCCGTTTTGGGTGAGACCGATGAATGCGCCCTGACGCAGCCGAGTGTGTTTGGTGGCATGACACGGGAGAGTACTCTTGGATTGACAACTCCATTGAAAAAATTTTGTGGTAGCCTTATTTGGGGTTGAATTGGCTTCAAATGCTAAAGGTTGGTTAAAATCGTAGGTTTTGTGTTGCACAATGGCCAGCCCATCCTTATACAGTAGAGAGTCAGGGTTTGGTATGGCAAAATATATGCGGAAACAGATTTGGGGTGCTGAAGGGTCAATGGAGAATGTGTTGCACTGTACGTTATCTCTTGTACTATCCAATTTAATTTTCTGCTCTTTTCGCTCTATGTATCATTATTTTTCTATGTATACTCCTGTCGCTCTGTTCGTATGATCCATTAATCTTTCCTCAATTCTATTTACCGTTCTATGCACCAATAAAAAAAATTAAAAAAGCCTGAAAAGAGCCGTCCGTCTTTCTGCAGATCTTAATGTAGGATATTGGCATCGCAAAGTCTTGAGGACTTGAATGACAACGCCTCCCGAAGCCTGGGAAGTTGTCGTGTTCTTGGTTGAGTCCCTCATGCCCTCGTGATTATTCAGGCTTATGGACTGGACAGTCTTGAAGGATTACTGTGTTCTGTGGAAACGCCTTCATGAGGTCAAATCTTTCCATCTCTTCACATTAAATAAATCTGAAATTACTGTCAACCCGTAAGGCACCCTGCCTTCCCTCGCTGTGTATGATGTACTCCAGTATGTTTCCATACCATGGTTATAGGCAAAATGTGAAATGCTGAACTTAAAGATGTTGTTCTCTTGCTCCTATGGCAGGGATGTATATGAGAATCATCACGCTTGGTAAAGATTTCACTCCTTTTGGAAATGCTAATCATTTCCAGTGAGCAGTGTCCGTCTGTCTGTCCGTCTGTCTTGAGGCTCTCATAGATACCAGTACACACGCGGCATGGTATAGAGTGCCAGGAAAGCGGCTTAGGTCAGGAATGTCATGAAGGAAGTGGTCTGGAATTAGACTTCCTGTACCTCTCATAGCTCCTCGGGGTGGAGGTGGTGCTATGATGCAGTGCCAGGTGATGACAACAATGGTGTGGTGTGTGTGGGTTAACTGATGGGTAAGGTCCTCTCACTAGTCAAGGTTGGAGGAGAAACTAGTTCCTTACACACCCTAGGAAATGACAAGACTGGGAGACCGGGTCCCTGTCTCCCGCCATCACCCAGGTGGCCTCCAGGTCCGAGGCCTGGAGGCCATTCTACACAACATCCGTTGGTCTGATCTAGACCCTCCACCCCTTAAATGGCTCTTGTGGAAGCCATGGACAAAAGGTAGCACTGATATGATGGCCTTGCAAAAACAATAGTGGCCTTCAAACACATCCTTTGTGGGGAAAAAACTTTTTGATGTAATCCAAGTATATTATCTCATATTTTGTAAATGTAATATAACTTGACTCGATCTTCAGACATTGCAATTGCAAAATAAAACTAATATTATTTATACTGCTGTCCAACTACAAAAAACTTCAGCATGTTTGGAATAAGTATTTTGGATGTAAACACAATCCCTTCCCAAGACATAACGAAGGGGGGGTCCGATAAATAAACAAACCCCCTCCAAAGGTGGAAGTGCAGCCTGTGTAACAACTCCGCCACCAGCACCCTCAAAACAGCTGCACAGGATCCTCGAGCCCTCAGCCACCCAAGCTGATGTTGCAACAGAAGGAATAATACAACAATGCATTGTTCAGCACAAACAGTCTGGTAAGGTTCACTGACATTGTTTTTGGGAGATTGTTTGGGCCAATATCATGGCTACCAGTGACCTAAAAAAACAAAGCTTATCGGGATTTCTTTGCCGATATTATCGGTAGTTCGATTAGTTTGAAGCCTTACCTTTTCATTTGGGCGACAAAGAGGTTTCAGTGACACAAGTCCTAATTTTACTCTTCCGTGAGCCTGTTTTATGGTTGGTCATAATGGCTCATGTATTATATATGGTGTCTCTTCCTGTGTCTTTCAGCTTAATTGGTTTTACCTTAGGAATCAGAGGAGGTCTCATGGGTTCTAGGGATCTCTGTGATTGACACTAAGTCCACTTACTGTTCTACTCACTCACGCTGTTTGGCTCTTCCTCTTGTTCCTTCTCTATAACTCTTTCACCATCTCTCCTCCCGCTTTAATGGCAAGGACCTGGAGAATAAACTGCTAATAATTTATAACAATAACAATGATAGTAAAACATATGCAACTAGAAATACGTCGTACCATGTGTACTAATGTAATGTACAATGACCATATTTTGTTTATTTAAAACGTCTGTCGGTCTCCTCATTGACATCAGTTGGATTATTCAGATGGTGTGTCCCCTCTCACCCATTGGGGTTAGGGTTGGACATATTCAAGTCCATAACTGACTCTCTACAGCCCTCTCATTCCCTCTATCTCTGTCCCTCCCCCTCACGGCAACCCCTCCGCCCTTTTCCTGTCGGCCTCTAAGTGGAGGATGTGTCTGAGAGAGAGAGAGTGGTTGTGTGTGTGTGTGTGAGAGCAATGGAGCGAGGGAGAGGGGGCGAGTCAAAATGAATATGCACCCTCTCTCGACCAGCCCTCTCTCTCCTGGTCTGTGTCCCTGTTTCCTCTGCCTCGCACGCCCGGTATTGTATTGTTGTGTGCCGCTGGCAGTGCTCAGAGCTGGCACTCCGGGAAACATTCAGGGGCTCGGCGCAGTAGAAGGGAGAGCTGGCAGCTGGACACCACCAACTTAAATGTCTGGAGGGGAGCAGAATGGGGGTGACAAACCAGAAGGTAATGCAAGCACACACACACCCACACACGCACACAAACACACAATGACAACATGTATGAATGACCGACACCCCAGTGGAATGTACAGTTGTATTTGACTGAACAGTACTTTGACAAGAATAACTGAGTGTATGCATGTATCGTACTAACTTGTGTCATATGCCTTTTGCGGCATTTTTAGTCCTTCTCTTATCAAACAAACACGTTGCCTGCTGTGAGCAAAGTGGTGATATTGCCACTGATGAAGCTCTCCCCTGGCCAGTCGGCTGACGCTTGTTTTTTAAAGATAGCGTTGCCAACATCCTCTCTGTTGCCAAATTGTTTCTGTGCCTTTATTTTGGCCGTAATGCTGCTGTTCTGCCATGGATCTTATGACTCCTGACCCTGAGGTGCTGCTTCTGTCAATTTTGTTGTTGCAGACAACAGATTTACTGATGAGGACATTCCCGGGATTAGATCCCAGCAGCAGATAACAGGGTTGCCCCATGACTCACTTCAGTTACATAGGCGGGCTTGTTTATCTCATTCTGACACGTGAAGTTGTTAACACACACATTGAGCTCGCCGTAAAAGTGGGGACCTAATGTTATTTTATAAAGCATTGTGTGTCCCCTTGTCTTTGTGTATACATGATTTGTATGAATGGATTCTCAATATTGCGTGTCAGCTTTACGTGATTAACATTGATGGTTACTCAGGGTGGCCAGACGTTTTACGGCGGTTACAGTCCACGTTTCTGGAAGCTTGTCCCCGGAACACATAGTTAATCATAAGACGTGTACTGCCTAATATTTTACTACAGTACTACATTTATCAAGCTATGATGAGGCAGAATGTCAATTTGATCTCTTTGGGTTCATTTCTGAAATCAGATCCGTCCCTTTTTTTCATATCAGAATACTGGTCACGTTACTCAACAAAACACCTGATCCAACAATAGCAAATAATGTATTTCTCTGCAAATTTATGGGAAATGGAAATAAACATGAAAAGCAAGCACCTACCCAGAGGGTTGTAGAGACAGAATCTGATAATGCTGAGTTACAAGCATAGCACATAACTCAGTCAGCAGAGTCACCAGCCCAGCCTTCATTGTAGACTAATTTAGATTAAAATAGACACCGAACCAGGCTGTTGGTCAAATGACAAGCCACATGCCCGGTGGTGTGACCCATCTATGGCATGAGTGGATCAATAATATCAATTCCTAAATGTGATATTCTCTCCTGATGGGAGGTCAACAGGCTATATAGCCTTTTGCCAGTAGAAACCTTTAGAAAGCTATTGCCTTCTAATAGCTGGCTCCTAAACTGGTTTTCTAGCAGGTACATGAAAATAACTTGCATAACACAACATAATAATCAACATTTGGCAACCTATCCAACATTTTGTACAACTATTACACCTTTGGAAAAGCATATATTGATATTGCATGAAATATGGGAACCATTACAACAGGAATGTGGACGATGGAGAATATAAAATACCAATGCTGGGTTCCAATTGGGTTAGTCTGCAATGTGTGAGTGGGAATCCTCTTTTCTTTTGTTCTCATGTTCTCTTCCTCTACATTGCCCATAAGTCTGCATGACTCCCCCATAAGTCTGCTAGACTCACCCATTAGTCTGCTAGACTCACCCATAAGTCTGCTAGACTCACCCATACGTCTGCTAGACTCACCCATAAGTCTGCTAGTCTCACCCATTAGTTTGTGTGCTTGGCAGACCCTGCGCTCCGTACCGAGGTGTGGCCGGAGGTGGCCCGAGCGGAGCTCCTGGCGAGAGGAGCGGCCCTGAAGTGGGCGTCGGGGGTCTTCTCTCGGCCGGAGCACCTGGAGAGACTGGGCCAGTATAGGAAGAGAGAGAGCCAGAGGACCTCCTCCATACACACCCGACTCAAGGTGACGCCCTCCTGCACACAAACACACCAACGCTTAGATAGGTATAACATTCGATAAAACAGCCTCCCAGAACTACATATTTGAGTTTGTATTATTGAGGTTGCCAGGCAGTTCCCCTACAGGTACGCATCTATATTTTAAGTCGATTTAAAGTTAATCTGCACTGTTTATTATCTGAAGGGGCTTCTCTGCCCTCCATCGTCCCGCTTCAGACCAAAACAGAGGCTCATCCTAGCTCATCCCCCCCCCTCCCCCCCTCCCTCCCTTTCCAGTCGGTGGTGCAGTCCTACCTGGAGGGGGTGGGCTGGGGTCTGAGGCTGCTGCAAGAGTCCCGGGTGGAGCTGGGCGACGCGTCCCGCGCCCTGCAGAAGGCCGTCTCCGAGTCGGACCACAACGCCGAGGTGGTCTGCTCCATGGAGACCCTGAGAGAGCTGTCCTGCAGCCACTGCCAGCTCCTGGCCACCGTCAGCAACCTGCCACGCCTCTACTCTGGTGAGTGGAGCTCCAGGAGGCGCCCGAGTTCACGAGGGGAAACCGTACTCCGT